>NW_006763303.1:391266-425038 GCF_000218685.1 Serpula lacrymans var. lacrymans S7.9
TGATGTCATGGGAGATGCAGTAGAAAAAGGGCAAGGCAAAAAAATATCAGTATCAACACAGTTCCTTTGTTGTCAGTCAGGCATTCTAAAAAAATATGTGTCCATAAAAATAATCCAAAAATCAAAAATAGTCGCACTGCAAATGAATGTTCTGCTGGAAAAAAGGAACTGGAGCCACTGGTCCACCACCTAGTCCAAATCCGACTGATCCATGGCTTTACCAATAGTCTAGTTGTAGTGGACCACCTGGTCAAATGAGGGAGGGAGAGGGGTAGTTCCAATTTGGAACAAATGTGTCCCAGGCAGTGTGTGGTAAGTGTAGCTGTAGCAAAGACAATGGACAAAGGATAGATGTACCCAAGTTAATGGGACACAAATGTATATTGGCAATGCAAGGGGATGAACCTTCTCCAGCTCAAAAACCACCCACCCACACTCTAACCAGGCGGGACAAGCGACCAATGATTTAATAGTGGAAGATGGCAGATCAATGTCATGAAGATGGACCTGTTGCCCAATTTGGACTGGCTGCCGGGGCTTTGCTGATATTAAAAGTGGCATGTGGTGGTCAACGGATTGGTGACGGAAGCAGATAGAGAGTGGTGACATCAGGTATGGTGGAGGAGCAAGGAAGACAAGTAGGAGGAGGATGGAGGTGATGAAGAAGTGGACTAGAATAGGGAGCCAGAAACTACTGTCAGGTGAGAATAAAGAGGACAGTAAAGGGCCCATGGTGGGGCTAAGTAAAGGAAAAAGGGTAGGGGGAGACCACAAAAGTGAGGGCGCAATATGTAGTTAGTGGTGACGCAAAAAATTGCCAAAACGCGGAAAGTACTGAATGGAAAGCAAAGGTGAGCACGACTTGATTGCCTAATAGAGGTGGTGCTGATCAGCCACAAGTTCAAAAAAGGCAATATTAATCACTATTCCATGTGGCACTGTGCCTGTGTGGTGCAAAGGCAAGTCTTTTGAATATTTGCTTCATTATTGACACCTGTCCATGCTACCAATTGACACCAGCGGCCAGTCCATCTTCATAATGACAATCTTCTACTTCTACCTATACTATCAAATCATTGGTCGCTCATCTCGCCTGGTTGAAACGTGGGTGGGTAATTTTGAATTGCAAAAGGTTCATCCCCTTGTATTGCCTATGTACATCGCTGTCCCATTCACTTGGGTACATTTATCTTTCGTCCATCGTCTTTACTACAGCTACACCTACCACACGCTACCTAGGACTCACTTGTTCCAAATTGGAACTACTCCTCTCCCTCCCTCGTTTGATCAGGTGGTCCACTACAACCAGACCATTGGTAAAGCCATGGAACTGTCAGATTTGGACTAGGTGGTGGACCAGTGGCTCCAGTTTTTTTGTTTCAGCAGAACATTCATTTGCAGTGCAACTATTTTTGATTTTTGGATTATTTTTATGGACACATATCTTTTAAAATGCCTGACTGACAACAAAGGAACTGTGTTGATACTGATATTATTTTTACCTTGCTTTTTTTACTGCATTTTCCCATGACATCATGGTTTTCTTGCTCTTTCTCTGCTATTGGACTTTATTTTATGGCTGTACAAACCTGTGACATTACCTACACAGCATTTGTTGTTCTATCCCTTTCTTTTCCTTATTTTGACAATCTTATCCTGTACTACCTAGGCAGAATTTGTCCACTACTTACTGCTACTTGTGATTCAGTGTGATCATAACACTTTCCACTGCTACTACTGTTAACTGCTGTCATTGTCACTCACCTCTACAGAAGTCACTGTCATCCTTTTCAGTTGGAGTCCTTCTGAGCATCACAGTCTGTGCGTCAGGAGCCAGCTATCACTGGGAATCTTGTTTTGATGGCCAATTTTATCCTTGATGATACTTCTGTCTTTCTTTAAAAACCCTCATAGCAATGATTGCCCACCTCAGAGCTTCACCCACAAAGTCTGAGGTGAGGATCTTACACCTTCTTTTGTTTTTAGTAATGTATTTACTTTGTACCTAGTATTTTGGTCTACATTAGGTACGCAAATACATCCTTAGAGCTTTGCCCACAAAGTCTGAGTATTTTGGTTTACATTAGATCTCTTTGATATAGTACTTCCAACTCAGGAGGCGCCTGTCATCTCCTATGCCGACAAGATATAGATTGAGCTCAATTCATGTGGCCAAAAAGGGCATTATAGTGATAAAATTATTTGTCTAACAAGGCTAACAGGCTTTAACCTTGACTATTCCAACAGTTGTGATCAAACAATTTTATCTGTTATGGCAGTACTACTCTACTTACCATATATATATCTGCCCATGTCTTTGACATATTGATTAGCTCAATCTATCTGCCTTGAGGGTGATGTGAATCAGCCAATGATCTCAAAGCTTGTGTAGAAGCTTAGGTTAATTTGAAGAAGGCACAAAGAAGTACTGATGGGTTAAGTAAGCAGGAAATGAGGCAAATATTCTTGACATGCCTCAAAAATACCTCAGGGGATTCTCCTGGTATTTTTTCCAGCCCACCTTTGATTCTCCTTGGAACGATCAATTTTTTGCTGCGAAGTAGATGAGGAAGAGGCATCATGTGGTGCCATCGGTAATTGGACTGATGTGCCGGAGCAATTTCTAGTTTCATTTATTGTAAGGCAGACCTGGTACCGTAGGCTACCAGGAACAGCCTATGGTACCAGGAATCGTTCCAAGTAACACGCAGAAAAATATATATGATTTGGCTGTCAGCGTTGTGCGTGATCAACCTACAGTCGAAATGGTACAGTACTGCAAAGCTACAAACCGAATGCTTACAAATAAAGAACGATCTCAATCTTCTTCCGACGAGCTGCTGTCATACAAAACCACATATTCTGCGGGAGTGGCAGACTCCGGAGTAGGCACTTCTACATATAAGGGACTGTCCTGCCATACGCTCAAGTCGCCATGGTCAGATGGTGAATTGCTTATCAACGAGAATGAGGAACCATCGTCAGAAAGGGCTTCGTTTGTGGCTGGTTTTGATGTCGCAAGAGATGCCAATTCAACTGAAAAAGCCTTACGATGAGATAAATGATCAATCACTGCAGATGACGCATATGCAGGCATGATGATAGAAGACGAGGCCAGCGAGTCTTCACTAGCTTCTTCAACGTTGTTGTGTTCGACAACGGTGACGCTTTAAAAATGTGCAATACAGTCAACAGCGAGGTATGGGAAAGACAAAAGTCGACGTACTCAACCCAGATACTACCACCAAAAAGATTGCCTTGACCATCGCTCAGTCGCCAGTAGCTGACATATCTACCTGCGACTTCAGGTGCCTATAATTTGTTTGAAAGTGAGTGTCTATAGGATAAGACCAGGAAATAAAAAAGACCTTCAACTCGCCAGTCCAAACATCAATTTCTTCTCCGGGATCCACCTTCCCAACCTTAGCTAACTGCTCGGAGTCATGCGCAAAAGATTCGCCAGCCAGAAATTGGATTTCAGTCGTCTCAGGCCACGCATTATCACCATTGTTCAGTAACCGCCATGACTTCACGAATTCCGCACCAGGAGGAAAAATTTGCCCATCGGGAACAGTAGTATCGGCAAGAAAAGCTGAATTGAGCCGGGGATATGTTGAAGGAATTTGCGGCGTCATCTTCTGGTTACTTTGAGCTTCTTCTTCGACATTCACTGGGGCCGCATACGTAGAAGCCGCCAGACAGGTTGATATAGAAGGAGAGCGAGGAGCAGACGTAACCACCGATGGGCTCATTTGCACCATTTGCACGTCAGGCTCAAAGAGAGAAGGCGCCACAAGGTCCCCCACAGACCCAGAACCATGAGGACGAGTAAAACCAGTTCCAAGTGACAGCTCGACGAGGCTCTCTTGGGCCTTACTGGACGAAGAGTGCGACCGTGTCAGATGCTTTATTCCTCGGGAAAATCCGGGCCATGACTCGTGAAATGTATCATAACTTGAGTCGGGCAAATGCGCAGGAAGATTACTTTCCTCTGCGGGCGGTGATTGAGAAGGCATTAAAACCGAATGAGCAACCTGGTCTTCGCTAGAATGCGCAGAGCACGACGACGGACGAACAAGTGGGCTTTTGAAGGCAGGATAAGGTGGCTCTTCCTCCTCTTTACCAACAGACATTTCACATCCGTTGCGCGAGATAATTTGAGACGTCAATACAGCCAAGGGTGTGTGAATGCGGGACTCAAATACTTCAACCGGTTTCCCTGTATCCGATACTTGTGCTGTATGTGCATAATGCTGAAGACCATCGGGCCCCGGAGATAATGACGCTACAATATCTCTTGTATCGACCTTCGGAGTACCAAAAGATGCCGAGGAAGAGCGTGAACGATCGCAATGAGAAGAGTTTCGTGTCGGTAAATCTGAAAATGCCATCTCTCCACCATATTGTTCTATGAGACTCTTCTGCCCGAACCTGTACACGGTGGGGATCACAGTATCAACCGTCTTCATCTTCAACAATGGGTGAATCGCGGGGTGAACAGGAATTGGTAATGCTTCGCAGCTCGCGCAAAGGTCAAAGTCTGGGCAATTAGTGTGCATACACTGCAGGGCATCAATCTGTTAGCTTCGTGATACAAAAAGGTATGCTTATTTTACCTTGTATCGAACTCCACAGATGCGCTGTTTACAAGCTACATTTTTTTTTCCATTAGAGGGTTCTGATATTCAGAAACACACAACTTACCGTTACAAGTTGCATAATGCTTGGTTGAACTAACAGACAATGCGTTGCGCATCTGTATGAACCATGTTCACTTTCTAGGGATTAAAGAACGTAAAAATGAGATTAGATACCATTAGATTTTCCGGTTTTTCGACTTTGACGAAGCCATGATTTGGATGTTGCTCATGTGTTATTCTTCGTAAAACTGTTTTAAGCCAGGTCGATTCATTATAATACTCGAAAGCTAAATAATCCCTAATTGTAACAAGTGTCGAAATCTGTAAAGAAAAGATATTAGTAACTGCAACAATATTGACATCCGCCTGTCATAAAATTTTACCAGGGCAATTAAGACATTTCTGGAGGCAGCAGTTAAGAATAATAGTGTATGATGCTCGTTACTGATGACTTACGTAGCGATCACCTTCAATGGGTGAATCGCATAAATTGCACGTTGCATTATGTAGTATATGCCCAGCACCAATATCTCGCTCATTTTCTCTGCGCAAAGATGAATGTGGTTCCGCGTTATTAACACTTCCGTCATTCGGAGGACCCCTAAAACCCGGTAAGTAGTTGTTTCTTGAATATGCTATTGACTGTACCGGTTGAAAACAGTATGCACAAAGACCCGACCTGGCGTCGCTATGTCGAAAAACTCGTGGAATGGATTGTGTCGCCCAGCAGTTCCTGATCCCATACAAACGCCACAAAGGTCATAATCTGCAAGAAATATAGATGATGATTAGAAAACAATTAACAAGAACAGGATGAGCGTACCTTCGCAATCCAAGCATTTATGTCTGATTCCTACAATGATCTCGTTACAGTTATCACACATTACACCTCTATGAATAGAAGGCGGGACATCTGTAACTCTAGAATCGCCTCCTGCATTCACGTCAGAAGGAATATTGGGAGGGGCATTAGGTAAAGTTGCACGAGATGAGGCATGCCGCTCTACAACATGACTTGGACCGAAACTAGATGTATGCGTCGGTCCAGATTTATCAATACAGGTTACACACTGTAACGTTATAGCATGAGTACAAGCAATGCAAAACGAGGATGAGTGCTGACCACAGAATGCCAAGGACACTTTATGCACCCGTACCACGGCCCATTGAACTGTGCTCTGCACACGAAACACCATTTAGGTGGTTCAGGCGAAGCAGGACCCTGTTCCTCATGCACAGGGGAAGCCATCGACCTGTCCTCATTCTCCGATAAATTGGATTCCACTTTAGTCTCAATCTCCCCGCCTTTATTGATGTGCTCCGAGCCGGCGTCATGTGCAGAGCCAAATAAATTAGATAATAATTGATCCAAATCTTCCTTGAATGATGATAAGAGGGCCTGGATTTCAGCTTTGCCTTGCGATGCGGAACAATCATGGGAAGCTGGAGACTGCATCTTGGTATTGCAGTAAATTGACCCATTTTGTTGAGACGAGGCATGTGAACTTATGGTGACGGATTTATCAACAAATGGGAGAGGTGGAGAGGGAAATTGAATGCTTTGACGAGGGGAAGGAAATATAATGGGAGGCGGAGGTACATGGGAAGGAGATAAGGCAGACGAAATGTAATGATACGGGCCATTCGGACTAGGGGTCTTGTTGGAGACGGCAGTGGCTGGAGTACCAGAAAAGTAAAATTCAGAGACTGGCTTAACGCTGTGTTCCACCGGACCGGATGTAACGCTTGAGGCCTTATCAGGAGTCTCGGCATAAACGGTGAAGCGCAGCAAAGCGTTGGACCAGGAGAGATGCAGCATAGGGGCAACACAAGTATTATATTCATCAGCCGAGTGAACCTCCCTTCCAATCAAGAGGCGAGAGGGCTGGGAAGCGTCAGGGGAAAATATAAGCTTTGAAAAGTAATAAGGATGGTGGATGGGAAAGACTCTACAGAGCTAATGACGAACATGAGTTGCGGGGTGATAAGAAATAGGGTGGCAATACACACCTGCTGGTGGAGGTCGTCATAGGAAGGAAAGCGAGTGCTGGCTGAATAAGAGAACTTGCGGGTTTCGTTTCGGTAGGTGGCCTTGACGGTAAACATGGTTGAAGGCAGAATGTGGGAGCGCAGCACCGTTCACCTACCCAAGGACGTTGACGCTTACGTAAGAACATCAAGGGTGGAAACCGGGCCTTACTATCACCGAGCCAGTGCCAACTGTTTAAATATCTGACATCCTTGCTGTTTTGTTGGAGTAATATATACCAAAAACATGTCGAGAGAACCAAAACATAACTAGCAAAGATTCAGTGCGGCAATTCGGACGTCAGGAGGATTGTATAGAATTAAAGCACAAATTTTCGCCACCTCTATATGACCCAGGCTGAGCGATAGAAGCGCAAAGTACTCACTGAGCACGAAGAAAACTAAGTTATTCGAAGGTGGGATATACATATATAATACAAGTGATGAAACGACGAAGATACTGCTGTTGCGAGCTGGCTGAAATCGTAGGTCACCAAAAACCAGGGGGGGAGGTTACAGACTGTCATCTCACCACCGGATTACTCGTCCGCTTGCCTGCCACGGTTCTCGAGTTGCGTAGCATATTTCTCCAAACCTTTCTTGAGAGGCTCGCATACTTCTTTGGCCAGTCGAATTTCCAATTTGAACCTCTGCAAAATTATCAATTGACCAATCCATGATTGCATAGGAGAAACGAATATTCACAAGGTTCCCAAGGGCATTCATTCCACCCTGGAGATGTTTTTGGAACTGTACAGCTTGGCTACGAACCTATATTACTCATCTTAGCTGACGATGGTTAGCGTTAAACAGGTGGACACACCGAAGACCAAATTTCGGCGAACAAAATCAGCTTGTCACAAATTAATGCGATGTCTGGCTTCAAGCCATCGAAATCGGTCTTGAGATGAGCTAGTGCTGCCTGTTTTCGATTGACGTCGATGAGTTCATTCTGTTTACGTTGAAGTATTGACGCCTTCTCTAATGCGGCAAAAGCATGGTTACAAGGCGATGGTAAATACTTATAAGCGCACTTACCATCACGCTCTGATTGGAAGGCAGCAAGGGCGGAGCCGGCAACAACCATTCCAATAACCTAAAGAATCGCGAAAAAGAACTTTCAATAACAGAATCAGATCTGAAACATGCACGTACATTAAGCAGCCGAGCGCAAATTGCGTGTGCTATACTGGCAGCCTCTACCTATAAGAAAAATATCAGTCAACAGTTCGCGAAAGAGAAAATCGGATGAGATTTGACCTTGCCGTCCAAACTATACATGTTCACAATTAGCGCCAACAACGATGAAGCAGAAGTAGACATACGCTTCAATTTCTCCCTGGAGTTTTGAAATTTCGTCTTTCAATTTCTTTGCCTGAACTGCCAGCTCTACCCCCTTGTCTTTGATCCATTGGTCAAGTCTACTGGCAAAGGCCTGAACATCACGTTTGAGGTCGAGGAAATTTTGCGCCATTTGAGAGGAACCATTATCTTTTTCGTCCTGTCGTGGAAATCTTAAGGAAGCCATCGAAGGGCTTCAGCACTTCATTGTTTTCCTCCCTTACTGTGAATCGAAACCGTTGCTAATATCCTGTTCCGTTTTGATTTCTTTCAAAATACCAAGAAATTCGCCAAAGCCTGTGCGAAACGATAAGTGGCAACCTCAGCAACTTTTGAACAATGGAAAACGCACTTCTGAGTAGCGCGATGTGTTTGGACGCCACGTCGCGCGATTCCGACAGATACTTCACCCATTTCTGGTCATTGACTATGTCAGAATGTACATAATACCAGACAAAGACTGGATCTCACCGCCTTATAATCTTTCCATTCATTAAGATAGGTAGAAAGATCGTGGAAGTTGTTGCCATATTTCTTAACCATGTCTTGGAAGCCCCGAGTGATATTGTCAAAGGCCGCGTCGACTTGGTTGGCTCAGATACCGACTTTTTCGACATTGTCTGCGTACTTGTTACCATCTTTCAGGTTGTTGAGAGCAGCGTTTGCATATCGGATTCTTTCATCGTCGCTGGGTCCACCCGCTGCTTTCCAACTGTCAAGGATCTTCTGGGAGTCTACAAGGCTGAGGGTTGCGACTGCGGCCATGCCGAATAGAAGTGATTATTGCAAGTGAGAACACTGCAGAAAACAAATGCCAAGGCACGGCTTTTATACAGAGAGGACTCTTTGATCCAACTATTGATGACGATCGTCTATGGGTAATCGCGAGAATCCGCCCGGTTAATTTTGGTATAAGATCCATGCTACTCTGATACCTAGCGGGTAGATTGGAATCATTACGGCATAGCTTAAAGGCGTGTGGAATGGAACTCGTCCAAATTGGACGAGATCTGGGGTATACCGGTTAGCAAAAAGGTACAAGAACAACTAAATATACGCGAAGACGTACTTGTTGGAGAAAATTGACAAGTTGCTTGACATCGGACAGACAAACTGAGTGACACTTTCTCTTTCCAGAAGAGTTCGCACGCGCAATCTGATATGTCCATCTAACTTGAGGTACTTTGGAGCAGACCTTATATATTGATGTCGACTGTCATATCAATAATTTGGTTGGCCAAAAAGGACACTACGTTGAAATTACGACATTTCATGGAACATCATTAGCCCGCCTACTTGAAAATCCAGCCCTCCAGTCTGGCCTTAAACTCTGCCAGACCCTCCATTAGAGGTTTACATACAGCCCTCGCAACCTTAACTTCGTTTTTGAACCTCTGTAACACATTAGTATCGGACCATCCCTTCAAAGCAGCACAACCCACCATATTTGTGCTTGCTTTCATCCCACCTTTGAGATGTTCACGGAACTGGACAGCCTGGCTTCGAACCTTTGAAACAAGTGGTTTTACCAACTCACGATCGTTGACTTCAGGTATTAGACTCACGGAAGACCATATTTCGGCGAATACAACCAGCCTTTCGAGCATCAGACTGATGTTTGGTTCCTCATGCTGATGACCCCTGAGCTGAGATTGAAGATGGGGCGCTTCCAGCGTATTCAGGGTTGCGAGCATGAGCTGCACATCTCTGAAGCTTTCTGCTTCCTCTGGTGTATATCACGTAACCTGAGCACAGGTGCATTTTGAAGAACGACGGATATTTTACTCACTATCACGTTGTGTGTTGAGCGAGGCAGCGACTCTAGAAGCTCTAGTACCCGATCCAAGGCCCTACAAATAGAAAGGAATGCGTTGAATGCCATCGACATTGAGAGATGCGTGCTCACTTCCAGGAGGCCCCCACCGATGATTGCAATTGTTCTTAGCGCGGATTTAATCTGTTATATCAAGTGGTCGGCTAAAACTTTCAGCATTAGAAATCGAGCAACAATGAACCTGGTCTTCCAGGCTATCAAAACTTCAGTGAACGCTAGACATCACAAAGCGGGTTAGGACGCACAGCGCAATTGATTTAAGCAACTGGGTCGCCAAGTCTGACGCCTGGTGAGTAAATTTGCCTATGAAGTCCGCAATATCACGTTTAAGTGTCAGAAATTCTTGGGACATTTGAACAGAGTTATCATTCTTTTCAAGTTCGTCCTATCAAGAGAATGTAAATGCCATTGGGAAACATGAAGACGGCCCACGAACAATGAATGACTCTAATGCTTGGATAGCCGCAATACGATCTTGCTCGGTCCGAATATTTTCCACCCTCGCAAGGTAAACCGTATCAAAGCCTAAGCAAGGCAATTGTCAGAGTACCGATTTTTAGGAGCCATGAATGAACTAAATACGTCTAAGAATATGGACATTTTCAGCTGCCACTTTGCACGAGTGACGCAGACACATCCTCCAACGCTTCATAAACGCTGTCAGGCCTATACGTACAATAAAGCAGGGATAGATTCACCTGCTGGAAATCTACCCATTGTTGATAGGAAACAGAAGCTGAGGGGAACAAAGAGGTCATAATCATGATCCTTGGTTGCAGCTCCCTAAGAGTCTTGTCGATGCTCATGGCCGAGTTAGCTATTTGGCTGATATTTTTTTGAAATTTATTGGTTTGGTCGGACTTGCTCAGCTGAGCGAGAACTGTAATTGCGAATTCGTTTTTTTCTTCTTCAGTGGGGCCATCCTTTTCCCAACGTCCAAGGACCTTCAAACATTGCTCGGGGCTTAAGACTGCCACTCCTGCCATGTTAAATAGAAGCGAGCAAGGGAAGCTAGAGACTTTCTACCAAAGCCAAGTACCATATCGCGCCTTATATATATGCATACTCAGGAGTACTCACGACGGGGTCTCGCCTATGACCGATTATCCCTGGCCAGGTAAGAACATCCGAAGTCCTGCTCTCGTCACCCTATTATAGCGACGTCGCCTGACTTGAACAATGAATCGATGAAGAACGATGAAGAACGTATGAAGTGGGAGATGCCGAGTTTGATTCTGAATAAAGAACCGAATTAGAGATCTGAATATGAATACCTTGTGGATTCTCGAGCCCTGAAGGAAGGATTCGGCTTTCCGCTTGTTCATACGACGAACCGCATCCAATATCTCCTTGTCCGGAAGAAAGTACTCGTTCTGGTTTGAGGTTCCATGATGAAGAACCTCGTGATAGGCTAGCAGCACCACCAATGACCTGCCGCCGTGGACAGCGGAAGATATTTGTCGCGTCACGTTCATTACACTCCGGTCACATGTCACATCCACTTTACGCGGCCACCTCATCATTGATCATGATCTTGTTGTAGCAATACCATAGTTGTCCGTATCCTACACGGCACCGTCCTATCAGGTATAATCTGGAAACTCATCAAAGACTCGGTCAGTGATGTACAATATAACCGGATCTAACTTGAACCAGAGCCTGTTCCACCGTACTACTGTTTCCAGCATATTATTTTCAGCAGATGCCAACAACATGGACGGCAACCACCTGCCTTTCGTTCTCGTCGTCGTTCTCGTATTTATGGATTTATATTTATATGCTGCGCTAACAATTCTCATCACGAAATTCATCTGGAAGTATGTGAAACATGTGAACGAGGTACATTATTGATACATGGCTCCAAATCCTTCTGTTCATTTATAGACAACGAGATCAAACTACTCGAGCCTCGTTGCGTAATTATTCAAGGCCTGTCGGATGTGCGCAGCCCCAAGCTTCACCGGAGCGATCTCTTTCTTGAGGCCCTGAAACATTTCAATCAGTTAACTTGTCATGAAACTGAAGATAACGTATGTATTTCACCTCAACGGTCTTACTAAAGTTACTAGCCTTGGCACTTTGGAGAACGTCGATGATATGTTTGCTTTCTACACACACCTAGAGAGGCTGCTTCAATGCCGGCAAGAGGAAGAGAACGAAGCCACCTACGAGCGCCTCGATTTCGTTAAAGGCGTTCTTCACACCCGGAGTGGTATCTAGCTGGTATTTCGTTGAGGGATGCGTTTCCTGGAACGAAGAATTTTTTCAGGAATCGCAAAGAAAAAGCTAGGAAAATACGAACACCCAACAAGTTGTTGAACTCTGCGATAACTTCCTTTACATCACCCTCACTCCCGATCATGTCTATCAATGAGAGGAAGACTTCGATAAATCCTGCAGGAAAAACGTGTCAAATTGGAAGCTCGAACATTAGCAAAGTATCTATCTCACGTTGGTACCAAGCTGAAATAGAAGAAGCGGCATCGCGGGTTTGCTGCAAAGTACTGACCCAGCGCTTGGTTTCATTGTTTAGGACTCGCCAAGTTATTAGATGTAAAGAAACATACAGTGATAAAGTGCTCTGTGCTGGCTTGAAGCTCGGAAACAATTTGGAAATCGGCGCTATATTTGCTGACGAATTCTGCAGCATCCCGTTTGGCACGACCGACACCACTGTCAATGGTGTTCGCTTCGTCAGAAAGGCCCCTGATCTTGGTGACGAACGGCTGTGGATTTGCTATCGGAGAGATGTAAGACATTTTTGCTTTCGATAAGAGACGAGTAAGAGCGGGAGCAAGAGATACTGAGAATATTCCACCGATTCTAATTTTTATAGTGCATCGTGGCTGAACCTAAGCTTCTACTAATCCGAATTTTGCACAGACTGGCTCGAGTTTCAACTCACAGATCTATCCTGCACGTGGACCCCAAAACCGCACTCATTACACGACTTGTAAGTTAAATGTCGGATACTATCATATTACGCGTGCGAACTCTTCTGGAAAAAGAAAGTGCCACTCAGTGCGTCTGCCCGATGTCATGCAACTTGTCAACGTTTGAACCACAAGTACGTCTTCGCATTTTTATAGTCATAATATCATCTTTCTGACGTGTCTGCTCCAGACATGGTCCAAATTTGGGCAAATTCCATTCTACACTTCTTTTAGGCTAGGTCGTGATGATTCTATGCCGAACTTGCACACCAGGTCATGAGAGCAGATCTTGTACCACAACTTAGGTTTTTACGTTCGGCGGATTTTCTGCGATTATCCATGGATTATCGCCATCTTTCATTGGACTAAGAGTCCCATATATAACAGCCGTGCTTTGGCGTCTGGTTTTTGCAGTGTTCTCACTTGTATTATCACTTGTATTTGACATGGCCGCAGTTGCAACCCCCAGCCTTGTAGACTCCCAGAAGGTTCTTGACAGCTGGAAAGCGGCGGATGGACCCACCGAAGGAGAAAAAATTGGCTATTTAAACAAGGCCCTCAACAACCTGGATGACGCTAACAAATATGCAGACAATGTCAAAGAGGTCGGTGTTTGGGCCAATCAAATCGACGCGGCCTTTGACAATGTCACTCGGGGCTTCGAAGGCATGGTTACGAAATATGGCAAGGACTTCCCCGATCTTTCTACCTATCTCGATGAATGGAAAGGTTACAAGGCTGTGAGATCCAGTTTTTGTGCGGAATGCACGTTCTGACATAGTCAACGATCAGGATTGGGTGAAACATTTGTCGACCTCGCGCGACGTGGCGTCCAAACACGTCGCGCTCCTCAAACGTGCGTTTTCCATGGTCTTACGGAGTACGTCACTAATCGTTTCGTACAGGCTTTGACGAGGTTTTCCTTAACATGGTGGAAAGTATTGCGACGGTGCAGGATCGTAAGGACGTCATCGCAGAGCTCCAGGAATTCATTGTTTGTTTTCCTCTCTCACTGACTCGACATCGTTGCTGATGTTTCCCAATAGGACGAAAAACATGACGATTCCCTTGAGATGTCGCAAAATTTCCTCAACCTCAAACGTGATATCCAGGCCTTTGTCAGTAGATTTGAAGAATGGATCAAAGACAAGGAGATAGAGTTGGCAGCTCAGGCAAAGAAATTGAAAGACGAAATTACAACTCTCCAGGGAGAAATTGAAGTGTATGTCTACTTCTGCTTCATCGCTGTTCGTGCTAATCGTGAACATGTGTAGTTTGGACAAAAAGGTTAAATTTCATACGATTTCTACTTTTGCGAACTGTTGGCTGATCTTATTCATATAGATCAAAGATGCCACTACGGCGCTTGCAGCCTGCGCTGGGCTGCTTAATGTGCGTACATGCGTCTAATCTGACCCTGTTCATGGAATTTATCTTTCGTGATTCTTTAGGTCGTTGGGATGATTGTTGCTGGCTCAGTCCTTGCTGCCTTTCAAGCAGAGCGCCAGGGTGAGTGGGCTTATAAATATTTGCCGTCACCTTATAACCATACTTTTGCCGCGTTAGGGAAGGTGACGAAACTTATAGGTAAACAGAATGATCTCATCGACGTCAATCGAAAACAGGCGGCGCTAGCTCATCTCAAGACCGATTTCGATGGCTTGAAGCCAGACATCGCATTAATTTGTGACAAGCTGGTCTTGTTCGCCGAAATTTGGTCTTCAGTGGGTCCACTAAACACTAGTACTGATCACTGTCGGCTAACATGTATAATGTAGGTTCGTAGTCAAGCTGTACAGTTCCAAGAGCATCTCAAAGGTGGATCAAGTGCAGGTTCGAACATGGTAAGTTTTCGCTTCTCTCATGCAATCATCGATCGATCGATTGATATCTTTCCAGAGGTTCAAGTTGGAAGTTCGACTTGCGAGAAAAGTATGCCAGCCTCTCATGGCGGGTCTGGAGAGATATGCAACGGAACTCGAGAACCGTGAAAAAGCAAAGGAGTAATTCATCGGATAAATGGCAGGCTCTAGCCTCTCCTGGATTTTGGTGATGTATGTTTCAGCTCGCGATAGAAACATGTCTCCTATTTCAACATTTCAACGCTTGTATTATATGTGATTATCTGAACAACGAAATTTTCCTCATGCCTAATGCAAAATATGCTCTGTACTATCACTCAAGGTTGTGCCTTGATTCTTTACAATCCCTAACTGTAGCATTACATAATATTTGCCAGTTCTACTTAAATTTTGTAGGTCTCGACACGCTCGGCTGGTTGTATCATACTGTCCACATTTCTAGTACAGTACTAGTAGCCTGTGTAGTAATTTTTGGACGTGCCGCATCGCAATTTGGCAGAGCCAACGCAGAGTCTCAGATCTCAACCTTTTTTTTTTCAACCACCACTCGGACTGTGAGTGTCCTGGACACTCATATTCAATGCACCTTCTGGCGTTGCGTGTGAAATATTGGCAAGCGATCTCTCAAGTGTTCATCGTACGGGAGCAAACGAAGAATGATGCACCGAAGATCTGTCACTGCAACCTGAATTGGACATCACGATGCTGCACATATCACTAGCATGAGTAAGGTCTCCAAACGGACACTCTAAAGCCAGGAGAGGTGAGTAATATCATCATCTTATTTTACAGTCTTCTAACGAACTCCCCTTTTTATGTAGCTTCCATCATAGATGGTGGACAAATGGTGGCCCTATTCAATGTCCTGAATTCGTTCTCTGAGAGTTACATGTATGTGGAGTCACATCACGAAAAAGGAAAACCACTCAGTACTCAGGGCCCGTGACACCGGTGATTTAATGATATCTACGCCTACTTAATTATACGTTTCTCATTGTCTCTCAATCAAGGGATCACTGACTCCCTACCTTTTCTGGGCTGCCCCAGAATAATATCTACGTCATCGGCGCCCCAGGGACGTATGTTCTCAACTTCTATTTGGAAGTTCTGACCGTGATACGTTGGTGCGCACCTAGATATTGAAGTTCAAGCCGCTCAAGATAGAGCGAAGGTTTAAATTCTGTCTGATAACCTCCATCATCGACACTAGAAGTTCTATCGAAATACTACACGACTGACAATTCGATTATGGTGGTTCGAAATCTCCACATTGTGCATGTCAAAACTGTCAAGGCGGTGATCCAGCATTCCACGCCCCAATCCTGTGACATGTTTTCATTCGGCGTTGGCCTCCACAACGATCTTTCTGTCAGTTGACACGGTTTTCTTGTTACAGAACCTTGTTGGGCGAGGTGATGTCCCGTATCAGGCGTGATTGGCTCAGGCACGATAGTCTGTGGAAAAGTGGGAAGTAAGTTCAACAAGCAGCACTGGCAACTTCCAAAATTCATCGCGAAATTCAGAATATTATCAACTGGTCATAGGATAGACCGATTTCCAAGCCGCCAGCTCGTGGCAGGTCACAAGTCTAAAGCTTGGAGTTGCTTTCAACTGCGTATCCTCACTGTGTCATGTGTAAAGTTCTGTGTCTATTCTGACAGTCTAAGTTCAACAGTGAGTGGAAACATTTCGCTTGTGCGCCTTCTTTTGCTGTCCACTGGCACCACAAATAAACCTTGAGCCTCGATGGAGCGCACGCTGCACTTTCACAGATCAAATCTCCCACTCAGACCATTGCCGACCCACGAGCTGGCTCGATGATCTACCTCCTTGCGCAACAATACAAGGTCGGCGATATCACAAAAGCCTTGACTTTCGGAGAGGGCACAAAAATAAAACAATTCGCTTCGGTGTCTGTCTTGGGAGCCGAATATCTCAAGAAGGTTTCAGGGAAGAATGAGGAACCCATGTTCTTATTCCTTAAATCATGAATATGCACGTCATAGGGGTCATTGACATACTTCCATGTCGGCTATTCAGAAGATGAACTTCTATCGATAACGCATGATCGATGGTATCACGTACTCACTCATGCACTCCACCTGCCCCTTGATCCTTTCTGTTTTAGACCTTGTGCTCGTAGACGTTCTATTCAATTAAATCGGCTGCTACTGGGAACATGGAGAGCGAAGTTGGCAAATGCCTAATGAATCCGAGCCATTGTCGAGATTGGAAGGACTTCAAGGCGCAATACGGTCGATTGACATGGACTCTTTAAACTGTCGACCTGGTTCACTTGGAAATCCGATTTGATACACTGAAAGTGCCAGGGGGCCTGAAATTCATCCGTTTTTATCCTGTGGTACACCAGCACTGGTTTGTTTTCTAGCACATAAAGAGGCTCAGAAAACTCAGCATGTCCGTCATACAGTTTTATCTCCCTTTTCCCCTCAAGACCTTTTTTTGCATTCAATATGACCACCAACCCTCCGCCGTCATACGAGGTCGCTGTCGCAGAGGCCAAGCGCATGCTGGCTAAACCTCTTACATCGGATGAAAAGGTTGAATTTGCCAAGGAAGCCATCAAGGTATTGGAGGACGACAATAATGTCAAGCAGTTCGAAGCGGACATTGAGAATATCGGTACTTCAGCTATTCAGACGGATCAAGCTTTCGACCGTGTGAGTCGTGGCTTCAAAGACATGGTCGACAAGCACGGAAAGGATTTCCCAGAGGTCGCCGGCTACAAAGCTGAGTGGGACAGCTATAACAAGGTAAACTCGGCCAACTATTTATCCGTTCACTGGTTAATTTGGCATGCATGTTCATGGTCGTTATCTAGCGCTGGGTTAAGTACCTCTGGGACTCGCGCGATGTGGCTTCCGAGATGAGTGCAACCCTTTCACGTATGGCCTATTGTATCCGCCAGTCCTGTCTGTTGACAACCATGGCTTGTAGGATATGATGAGGTGTTTCTTCAGTTAATCAGTGAAATCAAGACCGATGAAGACCGTAAAGAGTGCATCAAGGAGCTTGCTAGCTTTGGTGTATGTTTACGACAATGGTTGCTTGATACGCTTCATTTACTGTTCTCCATATAGTCAGAAAAACATCAGACCTCGGCACAGATGGCAGGCAACTTTAGGAATCTTGAAGCGGACGTCAGGGGCTTTGGCGAGAGGTTTGCAACGTATCTGGAACAGAAGAAGGTGGAATTAGAGCAACTAGCAACAACGCTAAAGACGGATATCGACGCACTCCAAGAACAGATTAAAAAGTGCGTCTCCTTGCCTCATTCGACGCTATCCGTGTCATCAACTAACGCACTATGGTAGCTGGAATGAAAAGGCATTTTTTCCGCTTTTATCAAAGATTTATTGTCGCCTTACAGAATTATTTTCCGCTCATCTAGATTGCTGCTGGTCTTATGGCTATGGGTGCCGGCTTGGCTCTTTCGGTATGGGTTGCAGTTTTTGATATCGTTTGTGATGGATTAACCGATTTTTTTTTTGACTTCATAGTTCTGGACATTGATTATCACTGGTTCAGCTATTGCTTACTTCATTGCTCAACGCATCAGTGAGTGCTACAGTCACGCTGATGATGTCAATGGATGTCTGAAGGGCTTCGTTCGTACTATTTAGAAGCCGAAAAGGCACTTAATGCCAAGAAGACTGAGCTGGCAGAAGTGAACCGCAAGCAGAGAGCCCTGGCAGAACTCAAGACCAGATTTGACGGTCTAAAGCCAGATATCGCCCTTATCTGCGAAAAGCTCATTATATTCGGTAACATTTGGCAATCCGTAAGTCACATTTCATTTGTTGACTTGAAAGCCATTCTTTGCTGATCTGATGATTGTCAAATTTTAGGTAAGCACTCAATGTGCAGAGTTCGGCAGTCATCTCGAGAAAGGCATGGACGCCCTTAATGACGAGGTAAGAATCGACATGAAGCCAAACTTTGATCGAATGAATGAGTTAATGGCGTCGAATTAGGAATTCCGGTTGCAAGTCACACTCGCGAGGAAGACGTGCACTCCTCTTCGGAATGGCCTTAGGAAGTACGCGACGACTCTTGAACATTCTCCTCTTCCCAAGTCCTAAGCAAACCACTCGTCATTGCAAAGGGAATGAGACAAGAAATCTGTTTTTTTTTGCTTTCTTTCAAAAATATATTTCAACTTGTACTACTACGTCGATTAACGGACACTGAATAATTATGAATGTTATGATTGTTCCAAGTTAGCTCTGTGGGTCAGACGATTCCCAAGGTTTGAAAGTTATTTGCCTCTGCCATAGCAATCTTTTTTCTCGTCGATTAAGCAAGCTCGGGTTAAAAGTTTCAATATGGTTCACAGGACGTTTCCTTAGAAGGTTATCAGGAATGATGGTTTGAAGCGAAGTGCGATTGGTAATCAGTAGTCTTGTTTTTAGGGCGTGATCGACTTGGACGATTTCATAGACTGCTGCTACGTAAATACTACTAGAGCGATGATGGAGGCGTATGTGGATGTCTCGCATATGGATGATGTTAGCAATGTAGGGGGGATGTGGAAAGAATAACAGATGTCAGATACTGGTACGGATATGACGCTCCGTTTGCACTTTTATTCAAAGTGCGACAGCGAGAAATTTTCGGTGCGAAATATGGTGGACTGCGCGAAAAACAGATGAAAATTCGCGCGAGATGGGGAGCTGCGCGAACAAGAGATGAAGACCCACGTGAAATGACGCCCATAATAAAACTAAGTGAAACTCAGCCGCTGCCCAAGAGGCTATAGAAATGACTTTATTATTTACCTAAGTGAAACTACAATAGATGTTAGTTTAAGGTGATCTCTAATAAATGTAATGTAACATACCTCAGCTGACAAAACCGGATAAACCCGGTCTCTGCCAAAGCAGCCATTTGTAACGAGGCTGAACTCCACTCCGAATCGATCCGACTCACCTGGCGCTAGGCATCAGACCACGCTCTTTTGAACATGCGGACACTTCCTTTCACTCTTTCTGCCGACGTTCCTTATGGACTACTGCTCCTCCTGTGTTTGCACTTATTAGCTTGCTGATCCCTGTCGTTACCGTAGACGTATAAATACCAGATGTAATCGATATGGAGGAGCAGCTTAAATCAACTAGACTTACACCAGTTATAGGACAAAAGCTCGACGTGGGATGTTAGCGTCACGCGAACGTCACATATTTTTAACTCTCAACAGTCTAAACTACCAACAAGAAAAACCACCTTATTCCGACAGGAATACCGCCTCTCCTCGAATCCGGACTTGATCAACCTGTGATGACTGGACCGGCACCCATGACTGCTCCCATAACCTCCTCTCCTACTCCTCACTATAACCTTCGCACTAGGAGCAAGGCTTCAGGACAACTGAGACGCGCCAGCAGTGAGTCGTCACTTTCCAACTTACCTGATAGTCCCCCAGGCCTGTCCCCTCGCCTGAGCCCTGGTGGCCAGGCTGGCTCTGCTCCTCGACGACCTTCCCGTTCCTATAGCGATGTGGTAAGGACAGGAGATCCTTTGCCCGACCTAAAAACTCGGCGCAGAGAGGCTGAAGTAAATAGCTTAAAATTACGCACCGGAACGAGAACTGGGGCTCCCAGGACTCAGACCGAGGTTCCGCCTGTAGCGCGACCCAGTGGGGTTACTACACTAGATACCCAACAAGATACACTGGTTCAGCAAGCTGAGAAGCTTCTGAGTGATGACCAGTTGAAAACAATCCTGAAAAGACGTGAGATTGAGCGAGCTGCGAGACAAAGCGAAACCGCTACTAACCTCGAGTCCCAAGAAGGGACCAAGGGAAAGGGCACCGACCCCGCAAACTGGGGAGGCCTTGATATTGAGGAAACCGAGCTTGAGCCTGAAGCTCAAAGGGAGGCCCTGCGCGCCTGGAACAAAGCCCATGAATGGGCCAGTCTGAGTCACCAGGAAGTACCTGGTCCGTCTGGAACGAAGAGAAATCAGGTGCAGGAAACCAGTGACCAAGAGGACACTCATCAAGAAGAAGAGTCTCGGACTCGAACCTCTCGTCGACGATCAAAGATCCGTTACCGAAAGGAACGCCAAAAACAGAGGCGGCACGATAAACGGGAGATATACCCCAGTAGTGGAGGGGACCCCCGAGTAATGGGATATCGAGACCCGATAGTGGGGCTCATGGAAAGGGCCTTGAAGCCAATGGAGGACCCTCGACGACCTGGGAGTATTTACCACACCTTCGCTCCCGCCAACCAGGTGGGATCGACAAGCTACATTGGGCGCGCCCTTGGCCAGATGACCAGTCAACGTCAGCCCGACCCTCCCTCAGACTCGAGCGACAGCTCGTCGAGTGACTCAGATAGTGACCAGAGCAGCCTCTCGAGTGAAACCAGCTCAGTGTCATCCTTGGGACAGAGTCGCGGACGAGGCCATCGTGGCCGAAAGCGAAAAAACTGTAAGAGTAAAAGGAAACGTAGCCCTCGGAGGCCGATTCTCAAACCCACTGAGCCACAAGTCTATGACGGCCGGCCTGACTCTCAGGAGTTCCATCAGTTCATGGTTGCATCTTCAACTTACCTGAAGGAGGGACGAGTCCCACGGAAAGGGCGAGTTTATCGACTGTCGTCATTTCTAAGGGGAACTGCGTATGACTTCTTCCTCTATAAAGTATCGCCTGATCCTTCCAGTTGGGACCTGAAGGATTTCTTCATCGGGTTGTTCAATCATTGTTTCCCTGTAGATTACAGAATGAAGCAACGTGATAAACTAAAACGATGCTTTCAGGACCATAAATCTGTACGAGAATATTTATATGAGCTTACTGAACTTTGGAACATTATCGGCGATGTTGACGAGAGACAGAGAGTGATTCGGTTCTGGACTGGACTGAACACAGAGCTGCAACAAGGACTATGGCTTAAGGAGCTTAACCCCGAGATTTCGCGGTTCGAGGAAGTGCAATCCGCCGCTGAAGTGCTAGAACTCGCACGATCCGCTGGGCTGAGAGGCCGATCCTCTCAGATGAAAGTGCAGTCGTCTCATGATAACAGGAACCCTACGGCCTACTCCAAGCATGAAGTTAGTAATAAACGAGCTAATCAAGGAGACACCAGACGACCTCCCTTAGACAAAGCCAGGGGGCCGGCCTTTGGAGGAAACAGGACACACCCGCAGACCAAGAGTCGTCCTCTGGAAGCGAGGAGGGAGGCCCGAGAGAAGAAGGCGCCTGTCTTGAGTACTGAGGAACGAGAAAAACACGTGGCCGAAGGACGGTGTTTTATCTGTCATGAGCTAGGACATTTTAGTAGAAACTGTCCTCATCGTAATGCTGTCTCGTCCCAGAGGAAAGACAGACCTCCCGGCATCCCCAACTTTGCTATGGGAATAGACTGAGTGGAGGTAGTTGACATTGAACAACTACAGGCACTAGCGTCAGCTACAGAAACAACTCATGATGTGACCTTACATTCGATGGTGCTAGTTCTGCTGGAGACATATGTCCCCAGTAGTCCCAGAAAGAAACACCGGTCCATGTCCATGGGGGATCCTCTTGCTGAAGTGGCCACCAAGTTACTAGTGGAGGGGACTCCCTTCCCGGGAGATGACCTCGCAAATCAAGACACCTACGACCTGGGACGATTCTCAGTTTATCGAGTGTCTAAGCATGAGCATGCTATTGTGGATCATCTTCGATGGCTTGATGACGACGTGATGGTTCCCTCGTCCTACTTGATGGACACCAAGTTCTGCCTGGCGGACTGGTATTCGGACCAGAAGGGACCTATTGGGGGATACCAACTCCATGAGTGCGAAGAATTCCATACATCAGTACCTATGGGTGATGCAATCGGAGACCGAGTCGAAGAAATCCTTGACATGGGAAGGCCCTATGAACGAGATGTGATACTGGACCGAGAACCCCGGGAAAGCCGGTTTGTCTGTATACCCTACCTGGATGTCTTGGCAGGACAACAATGTTACCAGCTGATAGATAGGGATCTCCAGTTCAATCTTGATGTCCCTGCTTCATTCTTTTGTAATGCTCGCCTCAACCTAATTCATTGGTACAATCGGCAATTGGAAAAGGCCTATGAGGAAAGGGATGAGCGCCTGTTAAGCCCCGAGATCGAAGACTGGGAAGCGAATCATCTTAGAAGTATATTTGAGCCTGACCAAGGTGCCTCCGAAGGGGCCCTGCAGGAAGCTGTTGAAGAAAGACTGACCTCGGTGCCTGAAGCCCAGTTTGAGGACCGGAATGGTCGGCTATGCCTCATAGAGTTGAACGGACAACAAATCGCTCCTGGAAAATACCCAGCGCTGGAACGAAATGCATCAGTAACAAAGGACCTCAAACGTGTCCTACCACGGCCTATAGTGGTTATGGTACGAGTCAACGGGCACCCAGCTAGGGCCTTGATTGACACCGGATCTCTGGCTGACTTCATGTCGTCCACGCTGGCAGACCAGATTGGGGTCCCCCTCATTAAGTTAGCTCGGCCGCTGCCGATTCAACTGGCTGTACAGGGCTCGAGATCCAAAGTAACCTTTGGAACTAAGGTCAAGTTTGAGTATCAAAAAATCAGTTCTGACCGGTACTTTGATATAATAAACTTACAGAATTATGACTTGATCTTGGGAACACCATTCCTGTATCAACATCAAGTCATGGTGGGGTTCAACTCCTCAAAGATTGTGATTGGAAGCGACCAGCCAACACCGGTGCGTGGCAATGAGTGTTCCCAGCTGGAGGTGAGAGCTGCCGACGTTCTCAAAGTGGAGCTGGAAAGGGTTAGACAGGAGCTACGGGAACATGCCCGCCCTCTTTGTGCTAAAGCCAGCGAGACTGGTTTACCCCCACTGAGGGACATCAATCATACTATACCGCTTATTGATGAGAACAAGATCTATTCCTGGAGACCGTCTCGATGTCCTGAAGCTCTACGTCCTCAATGGACAGAGAAGAGAGAAGCCTACTTGTCTTCGGGACGATGGAAGGTAACCAGTGCAGGCAACACTGTGCCTATGCTCCTCATCTCAAAACCCGGCACTGGGAAGCTTCAAACAGTAATAGATCTCCGAGAAAGGAACAAAAATACCCACAAATTGTCCTCACCCCTTCCTAGCATGGATGGGATCTTGAGGAGAGTAGCCCAGAAAAAGTACAGGTCGCTTTTGGATGGCCAGGATGCCTACAAACAGATTCGAATTATTCCGGAGCACGTGAACCGATCTACAGTTACCACCCCTGACGGTAATATGGTGAGCGAGGTCATCCAGATCGGGGACTGTAATGCTCCAGCAACTTATCAAGCATTGATGAATCACCTCTTTGGGGCATACATAGGTAGGTTTATGGATGTCTACCTGGACGACATTGTCGTCTACTCCGACACTGTGGATGAGCACCGTCAACATATCCATATAATCCTGTCAATACTTGATGAACAGAGACTATACCTGAGTGAGCACAAACTGCACTTTTTGTGCAGTGAACTCAAGATCCTTGGACGTGTGGTTGATGATTCTGGAATTCGTATGGATCCGGACAAAGTCTCCTCGGTCCTGAACTGGAAAGTCCCTACTAATCGGGATTTGCTGCGTGGGTTCCTGGGATCAGTGGGATACTTAGCTGACGACATATACAAGGTTTGTATCCCCATGGGAGTCTTGTCCGCCATTTCAGGAGACTCTGTGCCGTTCCGTTGGACTTTCACGGAACAAAGGGCATTTGAAACTATTAAACGATATGTGTCAGCGTGTGAGAAGCACTGTCGCAAACCGCTGAATTATGACCCTGGGGCGCCCACCATCTGGATGATGACGGATGGCTGCCTGAAGGGCATTTCGGGGGTAGTCGCCCAGGGTGCCGACTGGCGTTCAGCCAGTGTGGCGGCCTTCTACTCCGCGAAGCTTACCTCTACGCAGCAGAACTACCCTGTTCACGAAGTCGAGTTACTCGCCGGGGTCGAGACAATGCTGCGCTACAGAGATATTCTCCAAGGGACTAAGTTTATCTGGTTAACCGACCACAAAGGACTGATCCACTTACTCGGTCAGAAAAACCTCTCGGGGCGTCAGGCCCGATGGATGGAGAAGTTGGGGGAATTCGACTTTGACGTGCGATATGTGCCCGGGGTGGAGAATGTGTTGCCTGACGCATTGTCTCGGTTGTATAGCTTTGACGCACCAGGCACCGTGCGCTCACGGTCCGAATACACTGAGTTTGACGGGTATAATGACGAGGCCGCTGAGATGCCGCTTCATCTGATCAGTGCCCCAGTCCTGGTAGGCCTGGAGGCCTTGGCGGCCATACCGGCCACTCGAGCCCGCGCCCGAGCGGATCGCGACCTGGCTGATGTCTCACTGGTGACCTCCCCTCGTCCGGAGAACAAGACATCGAGCCCTTTGGTGCCAGCTCCTACGTCGGGGCCTGCTCAGCCCAGGCGGAAGCAAGGGGCGCTGCCTGCCGAGACGGGACGTCCTGAGACGTTGCGGGAGTTTGCCAAGTGGGTCCGGCGCCGTTTTGTCCTCCTCGGGCCAGGAGAACGAAAGGAGGGTGAAAGTGCGCAACACCAGCCAGACAATGATGTGCCAGCAACCCTTGCTGATCACCCTTTCTACGTGCAGATTCCTCACCAGCTGGAAATGGAGGACCCATTGATAAATGCAATTCGGAATCAGTATAGCGAGGATGTATTTTATAAAAAAAATTGTGGACTCACCAAGGGAATTCCGCAACTTCATGGTTGAAGACGGATTGATCCGTCTCAAGCTGCGGGACCGACTTGTGTTGTGTGTCCCGGATAAGAGTCTAGATGGCCGGAAAGTTAGAGAGATCCTGATTACTCGCGCCCACTCACTATTAGCGCATTTAGGCCCGAGTAAAACACTTACTTACCTCCGAGACCATGTCTGGTGGAAAGAAATGGTACAAGATGTTGCAGCTTACTGTGCAACTTGTAGTACTTGTCGACGGAGTAAGCCCTCGAACCAAAAACCTTATGGGCTGCTCAACCCGCTGCCAGTGCCTACTCTCCCATGGGAGGCTGTGGGGATCGATTTTATAGGACCATTACCCGTGTCCGAGGACCGAGACGGTTCCTACGACTCGATCACCATGGTGATCAACTTGATGACTGCCATGGTCCATTTGGTGCCTAGCCGGACCAACTATAATGCGAAAGACGTGGCCGAACTCGTCTTTTCCGAGATCTACAAGCTCCATGGGCTGCCAAAGGTGATTATCAGCGATCACGACGTATTATTTACCAGCCTTTTCTGGACTCACCTCAATACTCTCCTAGGCATAGACCAACGGATGTCCAGTGCATATCATCCCCAATCAGATGGCTCGACAGAACGGGCCAATCGAACCGTTGGTCAAATGCTGAGGTCCTGCATTCATCCTAATCAGAAAGACTGGGTCAGTAAGCTACCCGTCATTGAGTTCGCCATCAATCTCGCTAGGAACGAATCAACAGGTTACTCACCGTTTTACCTCAATACTGGCCGTATGCCAAGGACAATGATCTGGAATTTGGCTGGCGTTAGCGAGTACCCAGGAGTCCGGGCTTATGCACTGAAATTGAAACTTGCTCTTATGTCAGCGCATGACTCCATCCTCGAGGCGAGACTAAAGCAAACCTGGAACGCTAATAAGAAAAGACAGGTCTCCCCGTTTGTAACAGGAGACCTGGTATACGTATCTACTAAGAACCTAACCTTCCCTAAGGGACTGGCTCGTAAGATGATCCCCAAGTTCGTGGGCCCTTACGAGCTATTGGAGGATTACAATAATAACTCCTTTCGAGTAAACCTACCATCGGTGATGAAGCAACGGGGAGTCCATCCCGTGTTTCATTCCTCGCTAATGAGGATCCATATCCCTAATGATGACCGCTTGTTTCCGGGGAGACTTGAATCGCAGATTGGTGAAGATCAGTCAGCCGATAATGAATGGGCCATCAATAAGATAATCGGCCACAAGGGAGTGGCGAAGGATGCAGTGTTTGAGGTGCAATGGGGGGCGGGGGATATCACCTGGTTGCCGTTCACACAAATTGACCACCTAGATGCCCTTAAAGACTACTTTGTCACATTGGGAATTACTCGCATTGGGGAACTAACCGACACACCTGATGGCAATGTACCTCCGGATGATCCGCACTTGCATGTGGGCCTCATCACTTTCTGTGACAATGCAGGGGACCTATCAGATTGCTATAAAGTCAAGCATTCCACTTCCTGCGTGCTTACCTACAATTGTCTCCCAGTTATTCACCCACTCTCCCTGTCCATCAACGCACTCATGTCGGTGCCCGACCTCTCCTACTTAAAACATCTTCACTCCAGCACCTTCGCACTTTTGGACCCCGACCATTCAACTCGTGACTACACTGTCCATTCCGAACAAATCCGCCTCTTCGCCGCTTACAATGCGGCCCTGCAATCCAACCAGGGCGTTCAACCATTCCGGACCCCCTTGGGCTATGACCTTTTTGCATCGTTCTTCAATCGAGATGGGGACTGTAAAGGCAAGTTAGCTTTCAAGAATGCTGAGGGAAAGACAGTCACACCAGGACCCTCCATTAGTCTCAAGGCGATCGTTGGGAAGGACCTTGCTGAAGCGGAGATCCACCTTGACCATGGAGATCATATGCTTGATGAGAGGCAAAGGAGTATATTTGTGGACATGTTGATGGCCGATAAGGAGAGGTCGATGAGAGGCGAGAGGGCAAAGCGAAAATCTATTGGAGAACGAATGAGGCGTAAGGAGGAGATGGGAAGATACCAGGGAAACGGGTCCCCTAGGGACCGCGATACTTCGGAGGATTTCCCTCCGCCATTCAAGCGCCCTCGCCCAGCAACCCAGGCTCGAGCTGGCGTCGACTCGGGTACCAGCTCATACAAGAAAGCTAAAAGAAACCATCAGTATGATGACGATTATGGCCGCGCCAGCGATGTGGGGGTGTACTCACCTGGCCCTGAAGCCCTGATGACCGTCGACTCGTCTCTTCCCGGATCCACATCCACAGCTCTTACAGAGACTTCCACCAGCGACAACGACCTCTTTCCCTTCTTCGACAACCTGATCGGAGCAGCCGAACTTGGACATAGTCCCGTTGACAGTTGCGCTGCTGCTGACGGAACCGAATGAGTTGCTTTGGAGTAGAAGGGTGTTGACCACCCTTGAAGGGGGGAATGTAACGAGGCTGAACTCCACTCCGAATCGATCCGACTCACCTGGCGCTAGGCATCAGACCACGCTCTTTTGAACATGCGGACACTTCCTTTCACTCTTTCTGCCGACGTTCCTTATGGACTACTGCTCCTCCTGTGTTTGCACTTATTAGCTTGCTGATCCCTGTCGTTACCGTAGACGTATAAATACCAGATGTAATCGATATGGAGGAGCAGCTTAAATCAACTAGACTTACACTAGTTATAGGACAAAAGCTCGACGTGGGACGTTAGCATCACGCGAACGTCACACCATTTTTCTCCATGGAGCATAGCCACCACTCCATGGAGTAACCATTGTTCTCCTAGGAGCACAATTGTACTCCTAGGAGTCATTATACTGTAGCGAGTAGCACCTCCGACTATAAGTAGTAGGGGATTTAGTATAGGAATACCTCAGTCATTTCTATAGCCTCTCGGGCAGCGGCTGAGGTATGTTACATTACATTTATTAGAGATCACCTTAAACTAACACCTATTGTAGTTTCACTTAGGTAAATAATAAAGTCGTTTTTATAGCCTCTCGGGCAGCGGCTGAGTTTCACTTGGTTTTATTAGGTTATGAGCCCTGGTGCGCAAAAGCTACACAGGAAATAATTCTTATTTGAAACGGCAACCTCGGAACCATGACCACAGCACACGATACATCCGTATGTCCAGTTCTCACTGGACCCAACAATTTTCAAATATGGAAACTCTGGATCATCTCAAAGCTACGTCGGGAAAAAATTCTCCGGGTTGTTACTGGAGAGGAGCTTAAGCCCTCACCAGGAAAACCTACCTCCTCGGAGGATCCTGAGATCACCTGGATACTTAAGGATGAGAAGGCACATGGAATCATCCAGGACCAGATCTCTGATGCCCTCCTAATGAGGACTGGAGACCTCACCAGCTCCAAGGAGTTATTTGATAAACTTGTCTCACTCCATCAGACGTCCAACATTGCCTCGGCCTTCTATTCATTCCAGCAACTCACCAAATTGTCTTGGGATGGGACATCACCTATCTAGGACCACATTGCAAAAATCCGGACAATTGATTCACACCTCTCCGGAATGAAACTAGGAGTTGATACCAAACTCATGGCCTTTGCTCTTCTCCAATCTCTCCCATGCACTCCTGAATGGCAAATATTTCAGTCATCAGTAATCAACACGATTGAAGAAAATAAACTTACCTTTGATGCAGTTGAGATCCGGATCACTGCAGAAGTTGCACAACAGTCAGGGAAGGCCCCTGGAGGTTCCGAAACAGCACTCAAATCCGAGGAGAAGTGGTGTGACTTCCACAAAGCCAAAACACACAACACCTTGGAGTGTTGAACACTTCAGTCAGCCGGAAAAGGTCAAAGGAAGAAGGAAAAGGCAAATACGGCGGAGCAATCATCTGGATCTGACTCCGAGGAGGAACAGAGTCATATTGCATTGGAACATGTACATATTTCCAAGCCCCTTGCTAAACACATTCAAGCTTACCATGTGTCGGAACCCGATAAGACCAAAACAACAATTATTATTGACTCCGGAGCAACATCCCACATGGTCCCTCACCGCTCCTGCTTTGAGCCAGGAACATACCATGTTCTGCATCCTCCGAGGACAATCAGTTTTGGGGATGAATCCTCTGTAAATGCCATTGGCATTGGAACAGTAATCCTACAAGCAACTGTCGGCAAAAAGGACTACAATATTGCACTGTCAAATGTCTTACTTGTGCCAAACTTCACGTTAGCACTCGTCTCTGTCCACAAATTGTCCAAAACGGGGTTATCAACACTTTTTCCAGCAGGGTCAAATGCTTGTGAAGTTCGGAAAAAGGAAGAACTTATCCTCACTGCGTTACACAAGCGAGGACTTTATCACATCCAAGCAAAACCTGAAATCAACCCGGAGTCAGCTTTTGCAGCAGTAGATGTAAATTTATTGCACAGGAGAATGGGACACATTGGAATGGACCGCTTGCAACAAATGGTTACAAAAGGACAGCTCCAGGACATAGACACCCTTACCGGAACCCCGGAGTTTTGTGAACCTTGTGCTTTAGGAAAGATGAAGAAATTACCTTTCAAGTCCACTGGAGGAAACCAAGCCAAGCACCCCATACAAATTGTGCACACAGATGTTGGAGGACCAATCAAACCAACCTCCAGGGAGGGTTTTTGGTACTGGATTATTATTGTAGATGATTTCTCCAAATTTCCATGGATATATTTCCTAAAACATAAAAATGAAGCACTGGAACGATACAAGCAATGGAAAGAAGATGTCCAAACATTCTTCCGGACTCATTTGGGAGAAGAAAACTTCACTCCACTATACACAGAATTCCTCTGGAGCGATGGGGGAGGAGAATATACTGGCAATGCATTCAAAAATCAACTCCGAGGAGATGGTGTCATCCAAGAAACTACAGCTGCAGATACTCCGGAACAAAATGGCATTGCAGAACGCATGAATCAGACATTGGCTACATTAGCAACCACTATGCTCCATCATTCCAAGCTCCCAAAGTCATTTTGGGTAGATGCCATGCAAACAGCTGCATATATCACAGCACGCAGCCCAGCATCAGGACTCCATGGAAAGACCCCATATGAAATACTGTTTAAAAGGAGAGTTGATCCAACTTTGTTTCGCCCTTTCGGATGCCAAGCATATGCTTTGATTCCAAAAGACAAAAGGCAAGGGAAGTTTCACTCCAAGGGGCGCAAAGCCATAATGATTGGCTACACACATGGAAAGCAAGCCTACAAACTCCTAGACACTGAAAAACGGACTGTGTTTTCCAGTCGGCATGTTATATTCAATGAATCCGGAAAGGTACAAAAAGATGATACTGCTCCCTGGAACACAGACACTAGCACAGATCAGTGGGAGGGACTCATTCCAGACCAAAAAACACTGGAGGAGGATGATCCTGACCCTCAGATCCAAGATCCAAATGAATTGCAAATGGAACCACATCTCCAAGGAGATGTTCCAAGAGCAGTGGGGCAATACCTCCGTGGAGACGTTCCGAGAGCAGTGGGAGCACCTGATCAGCTAAGACACCCTCCACAACAGTCTCTACAACCAAGACCTGAACACTGGCCATCTTCAGAACAGAAAGCCAAAGTATTAATAGATATTATAAATACTAATTTAAAACTTCATTTTATAATAGTATTTTAATTTTAATGATAATTGTTATTATCACTTCTAATTTTATGAGATATAAAAATATTAGTTTAAATAAAATAATAGTAATTCCCTTACAAGAAGAACTTTCTATTTATATTTTATTATTTTATTTTTATTATATTATAAAAACGTTTGGAAAATTAGTAATATTTATTTTATTATTTTATTGAAATTTAGCTTTGTAAAAGCTTATTCTTTTTATTGTTACAGTCAGTGGGAGGACAGCCCCTCAACATACAGCCAGCTGATGTGGAAAAAGTCCGAATACAGCTAGACAGCCTGTCCATTGGATCAGCTTCTGGAAGGCATACAACACCTCCAAGGAGTCATCCAACACCTCCGAGGAGTTATCCAACGCCTCCGAGGAGTCATTCAACACCTTCAGGAGTGAGTGGGGCAACAAATACACAAATGCGTCTACTCCCTGGAGTACCTGCACAAGTTCCTAAAAGAGCAGTCATGCCTGCTGAAGTCCTAGGAGTACGCAGAAGCAGTTGCCAGACCCGTCCTGCAGACAAAAACCGAGATTATCAAAGGACTCTAGATGAGGAACAGTCTCGAAAAGAGCAGCATGACAACTCCATGGAGAAACCTAACACTCCTGAGGTTCATGAAGAAACATCTGATACAGAGGAGACATTCTTTGCTGGAATAGCAAGTACTGGTCCATCTAGCACAGACCTTCCAAGGACACTAGAGGAAGCCTTTGTTAGTTTTGGTGATTCTGCACCTTTGTGCTACCTATATATTTTCATTCCTTTCTCTATCTATTCTTCTATCATTCACTATTGATTGTGTTCTCTATTATTTCGCCTTTGTGGCTGCTTTGTTTACCTTTGTTTACAAAACTTCGGACAGTACTGCAGAGTCCAATGCTTCCTATTCTCTAGTTACTCACATTGGACTCTAGGTACTGTATACCTGTCATACTCTCTAATAATACAGTTACTCACATTGGACTCTAGTTCCAGTCCCTGATTGCTCTCAGCAAGTGGCTAGACACTTCCTTCAAGCTTTGTTCTTAATAGCCTTATCACGTCCGGATGGAGAATTATGGAAGTCTGCCTTGGAGGAGGAACTCCTAAGTCTCAATAATAATGCAGTATATGACACTGTTCCACTTCCGAAGGGAGTAAAACCCATCACATCAAAACCTGTGTTCCGGATCAAGTTTGATCAAAACGGAAACATTGAGAGATACAAACTCCGGATTGTTGCACGAGGTTTTACTCAAAGGGAGGGGATTGATTACCAGGAGGTTTTTGCTCCGGTTGCAAACTTAGAGTCAATCTGAATTATTCTAGCCCTGGCAGCAAAGTATGACCTAGAACTTGATCAAATGGACGTATCCACAGCTTATCTCAATGGAGAACTTGAAGAAGAACTGTACATGCTTCCTCCAGGGGGTGTTCCTATCCAACCTGGATACTGCTGGAGATTGAAGAAATCCATCTATAGGTTAAAACAAGCTGGTCGTACATGGAACAAAACTTTTGATCACAAGCTCCAGGAGCTCGGTTTCACAAGACTAAATGCAGAAACATGTCTCTATGTATTCCGGGACAACAAACAAATATGCTTTGTTGTTGTCTATGTAGATGACCTCCTCCTAGGAGCTTCATCCTGAAAATTCATGGATATCACAAAAGCCAAACTCGAATCCATATTCAAAATGCGGGACCTTGGAGAAGCAAAATACATCCTCGGAATAGAAATCCAATGTGATCGTTCAAACAAAACAATATCCCTATTGCAACGCCAATACATTGACACAGTCCTGGAGCATACTGGAATGAAGAACTGCAAACCAGTATGGACACCAATGGCCCATGGATCAAAACTCCTTGCAAATGCTCCAGGGGAAGATATTGTGCAACACGAGATGCATATTGAAGGGCGTCAAGTGTCATACCTCTCAATTGTAGGCTCCCTCATGTATGCCATGCTCGGAACCCGCCCAGACATTGCCTACGTCATTGGAATACTAAGCAGGCATAGCTCAGCTCCATCACTGGGAAGCTGCAAAACGTGTCCTCCGATATCTGAAAGCAACCAGGGACATGGAACTACGATATGATGGCACAGATGTCTCCATGGACATGGATTTCTATGGATATTCAGATGCAGATTGGTCTGGAGACCCAGACACGTCTCGATCAACATCAGGGTTTGTCTTTATCACCATCCGAGGAGCAATCTCCTGGACAAGCAAAAGACAAAGCATGGTCACTTTGTCCTCCACGGAGTCAGAGTACATTGGATTGAGCAATGCTGGACAACACCTTGCATGGCTTCGGACATTTTTTGAAGAAATTGGACAACATTGCACTGTGACAATCAAGCAGCTATCATTCTTACACGAGATCCGCAGTTCCGTGCTCGCACAAAACATATTCAATGCAAATATCATTTCATCCGAGATGACTTAGTATCAAAGGGACAGGCAGTAATCAGATACGTTCCTACAGGAGATATGGTTGCAGACATTCTCACTAAACCCCTCACTCATGAAAAACACTGGAAATTCTCTAAAGCTATGGGACTACGGTTGCACTCAAGTGGGAGTGACAAAACCGGATAAACCCGGTCTCTGCCAAAGCAGCCATTGTTCTCCATGGAGCATAGCCACCATTTCCTTTGCACTCCCGATGAGGGTTTTGTGAGCTCGTTTGAATGATTCGCCTACCCAATTAGCTTCTGTGGGATCCCCTGATGC
>NW_006763303.1:425450-507225 GCF_000218685.1 Serpula lacrymans var. lacrymans S7.9
GGCCAGGAGAAACACAGGATCATTTTCGGACATGTGGGCACCTTCCTGTTCATAGGGGGAGGACTGCTACCTGGGAACGATATAAACAATATACCGATTATTCCCTGGCCCCTAGGTGTCAAAGGTGGGTTCTAGGAGTGAAAACAATGCTCCAAGGAGAACAATGGCTGCTTTGGCAGAGACCGGGTTTATCCGGTTTTGTCAAAATCCTTACAAGGTTCCCTCAATTCCAAGTCCACTGTACGTATATCTTCTTCAACAATCTCCATGTCATCTGAAGCGTTTCTGAGCCTGTAACACAGGGCTTGCTTCAATGTTGATATGTCCTTCGCTGTTGCTATCCGCTGCATGGATCCGCTTGATACACGGCGCAGAGGCAACTGTCGGTTGTTTATAACAGTCAGTAGATTAGTCTATCATCAAATAGGGGACGTACTACGCTTTCTCGAGGAATAATGGCCGTGTCTTGGTACAGCAACATGACTAGCTTTGTCCACCTCAAGCGCTTCATCTTCATCCTCTGGGAAATATATTTGCCATAAGTCATCCAAGTTACAGTCAGAAGTCGTGTTCCAACTTTCGAATTTGTCAAATGGAATTATTGGACGAAGAGCTGTGATGGTTGAATTAGTTAAGTATATATATCTCGAGTGTGTTTTATAAGAACATGCCAATCATGATCCGAGCATTTGCTACGCTGCACTTTTCTGGGCCTCTGTAACGATACAAATCCTGGCCAGATGGCCTATCCTTTGGGACGATGGCAATCCTACGATTTTCCTTCTCAATCAGCACCCATGCGGCATTTATGCTCTTGCCTTTCGTGTGGTTGTCAATGTACCCAAATGGTGTCGGAAAAATTGCACGTAGGTAGGTGTCAACCTCTTCATGGCCCCACTCTCTAGAAAAAGAGAGTCTGGCCGCTTCTGCCTCAATATGTGAGCATCTGTGTGATACTAGAGTGGCGCTTTTACATTACTAAGCCGGCCAGCTTGCTAGAAAGAAAGATACAGGAGTGATTGTCAGCACATATAATCTAGAATGGGATGGCAGTACTTACATCAAGTCTATTGACCAGTAAGATCCACTGGCCAACTTTGATTTCATCGATATCCTTCTTGTTGGATGGCTTCCTCGGCACAGGTTGTGAAGAACGACGGGCAGTGACATCCCTTTGAGCACTTCTCAGTGATAATCAATGTTCAGCAGGCTGACCCGGTAGTGTTGCCACAGCTCGTGTAAACATGTCACGAACTTTCTGCACATCAGATAACCCGGCATCAGACGCAGCAGGCATTGCTGATCTCTGTGACCAGGTTGATGTCGGTGCTTTTGGGTGCTTGCTGGGCCCATGCGTACATTCTTGACACTGAAGGGGAGGTGTGGAATCCTGAGGAGGGAGATATAACTCACACTGGCAGCGTGAGCCATCCTTTGACTGTGCCTTGCAGTAGTTATCCTCGGTAGGATCCATAGAAGTCGAAGGAGTCATGACTCATAGACAGAAACAAAAGAGATGAGAGACTCACATGCCGCCCACTCATAATAACCCTAGTTTGGGGCTCTGCATTATTGTTGGTACGGGAGAGGGATCCGCTAGCCATGGGATTTGATTTCCCCATATGGTCGTTAGATAACGAAATTAACCGCATTATTCGCCTAATTTGGCTCACAATATGTCATTTCCTGTGCGCAAAGCTTGCGTCATTTTTGTTGTGGGACTTACTATTGGCTCGCCTTGTACTTATGTAAGTACCATGCGGCTCACACATTGATCTAATCTAATCTAATCTCTTCATAGTTCTACATAAAACGTGTTTTCAATTGCAGGATTAGGCTATCGCTGCCAGTAGTGGTGGGTTCTCGTTTTCCTCGTTTTCCCCTCCTTTTTTCTTAACATTCTTTTGTAGGACCTGACCACTAGCCGATCTTCTGGATTCGTTCAGACTGGGTCTGATGCCCGCTCAGTGGTGGGGACATTCAATGATGTCAGTGGACATCAGATCAACATCAACGTCTATCCGACACCCAACATTCCGACACCAAGAGTAGATGTGAGGGTATCAGATCAGGAAGTGGAGGTTGCCATCCAGTAGGGACTTGATAGGAGGGAGTTCCAGCCCAATAAGTCAAACCTCCCTCTTCACCTCTATCTATTCGCTTTACTGATTATTAACTTGCAGTATTTTAGATTGTAAAGCCTACTGACATCATCAGCCACTGCTTTTATCAACTGTACAGTACATAGATACAAACACTCTGTATTAGTATAAATACCCCAATAGATCAAGGAGACTCCTCAGCGAGTCCTCCTGTTGTATACCAACAAACTCTCTGCAGCTTAAGGGGTAACCACTCCCTCATCACTACCTTTATAGTGTGTTGTGTGCGCCAGAGTGACTGGCTCTTGGTCGTTACACAATGTCAAGCACGAGTATTCCAATATCAGCAATATGTCTTTGGATACCTTGGCAAGGCAATTCTAGAGCCAAAAGCCTGATTCCAGCTTTCGTTATCTTGTCGGTGTTCTCCAAAGCCACGGCTTACACATTCAACATAGGCAAATTTGGCATAGTTTACATTGCGTTGACGGCCTAGGACATCAACTACAAAAACGACAAATCATTCAACACCAAAAATATCGAGTCCTGCACCCAAATGCCCTATGGCACATTAATGAGCATCACAAGCTTATACGCTGGGGCTACATTATTCATGGCATGGTGGACGGGTTCTGTCGCACTGTAAGTTGTCACATCTATTTCCAATCATCCATCTGACATTATTATTAAAATTCAGGTTGTCATGCTCAAGGCAAGTACAAATAACCGTGCTTCAACGGTCCTCGATCTTTTTTTGAGTGCTATTGCGGAATTTGGGTGCCCCTCTCGTGTTCGAGGAGCTTGTGGAGGGGAAAATGTACAAGTTTCCACCTACATGGTAATGAAGAACAGGCCCTATTGGGCGTCTTTCATATGGGGCATGTACGTTGCATGCTTTTGGCTTTTTTACATTAAGTTAACTTACCACTGTAGTATTTGATGAAGTCAACTTGGATGAAAATGTTTACGACCAAGAAGATTATGACTGAGATGGGTCAGAAGATATATTCCTCAACAGCTTACAAGAACCATTTAACAATTTCCTGAATGATCCTGCAATGCAAGGCAACACCCAGGATAACTTGAACCCTGACCCAGAGATGCAGGCTGGCAGTTCACGTCACCCCCACTCCCTGCACTTTAATCTGGATGACAATGATGATGATGATGAAAGAGTAGTGGAATAAAATGAGAATGCTGGCAAGGTTATAAGGGTGGATCTGGATGCTCACAATAAATGGAGGGAGATTTTTCACCAGTTCCATCAAGATGACAATGAAATGGATGTTGATCTTCCAGATAATAGATGGGCTCCATTTTCCACAGAATTAGACTGGAAATTTGCACATTGGGCATTGCAGGAGGGGGTTGGCCAGAAATCTCTTGACAGATTACTGGCAATTCCTGAAGTGAGTGACACCTCCACACTTTGATTCATGTTTTATGTTAACTGACCTCCAACCTTTACACCAGCTTTCCCAGAGACTGGGCCTTTCTTATCAAAATAGCAGAAGCCTCCCAAAAATAATTGACTCCAAAATTCCTGAAAGGGCCAAATGGCACTCAAAATATCTACACTTTGATGATTGTCCAGAAGAAAAACACCTTATACAATATAGAGACCCCTTACAAGCCATTGCTTCTTTGTTGGGCAATCCAGCACATGCGATAGACATAGTCTATAAACCCTCAAGAATATTCACAAACAGCAACAGGGATGATCGTATATTTAATGAGATGTGGACTGGGAAATGGTGGCATTCTGTACAGGTTAATATATTAATGCCAGTGGTTCCTTTCTAAATTTCATACTTATTTCTTTGATTTTAGGCTCTTCTACCTCAGGGAGCATCTGTTGCTCCTGTTACAATAGCAACAGACAAAACTTAGTTGACTCAGTTCTCAGGCGACAAGTCTGCATATCCAGTGTATCTTACACTAGGCAATATACCCAGCTCTATTAGGCGCAAACCCTCTCAGCACGCTTGTGTACTTATTGGATATCTGTCTGTCAATAAATTGGTGAAAAAAGGCTTGACAACAAAGGAGAAGACAGCACGTGTTCAAAGACTTTTCCATGCCTCAGTACAAATGATTTTGGAGCCACTTATTGAGGCTGGACGTAAAGGAATGGAGGTTACAGGTGGAGATGGTGCAGTGAGAAAAATTCACCCTATTCTTGCTTGCTATGTTGCCGACTATCCTGAGCAATGTCTGGTGACTTGCTCAAAGTATGGAACATGTCCCAAGTGCAGGCCTCCAGCAACAGACCTTGAAAATAAAGCAGCTGGGGAACCTAGGACATCTGACTGGACTCTCTCTGTCATTAATCAAGCCTCATCTTCAAACTCAAGGAGAGAATTTTTTGATCAATGTATGGATAAAGATGTATCTGGAGGTGTTTACAGGCCATTTTGGGAAGGATTTCCCTACTGTGATATTCATCTTTGCATTACCCCCGATGTCTTGCATCAGATATATCAAGGTGTTGTTAAACATATCGTCTCATGGTGCCAAGATCTTATGGGTACAGAGGAACTGGATGCAAGAATACGCACTTTATCTCCTGCATATGGATCAAAGCATTTCAAAAATGGTTTATCGCCTCTTTCTCAGATATCTGGAGGCGAAAGAAAAGATATGGCCAAGGTACTTTTAGGATGCCTTGTAGGAAAACTCCCCAAGCAGGCAATTATTGCAATTAGATCACTCTTGGACTTCAATTACATTGCTCAGTACCCCACACACAGCGATACAACCCTTGGATATCTATCAGATGCTCTCAAAATATTTCATCAAAACAAAGTAATTTTCATCACTCTGGGTGTTAGAGAAAATTTTAATATTCCTAAATTTCACTCTCTACTACACTATGTTGACTCTATTTGCTGGTTTGGGGCTACAAATAACTACAACACAGAAACATTTGAACGATGCATGGAGAGCATCAAATCATAGGAATGAGCGTCCACAAATGACCATCTGGCTAACAAGGCAAGAAAAAATTGCGTGGTTTGAATGCTATCAATTGTCTTTACAAAATAGACCAGTTCTACGTCAGCAAGATATTCTCCAGAATCCATCTGGCTTAGGTATTAACATAGCCAAAGTATCTCCTCTTCCACAACAACCCCTTCAATCAATTCAACAAAACCACCAATGTCATGGCTTCATATGTGATATCAAGGAGTTTCTGAATTGCCTAATGCATGGTCAGCCAGGTTATATGTTCAGAAATCAAGTCAATATTGCAAATCTCCCATTTGATTCACTTGACATATTCACTAGTTTCAAACTCACAACAATTCACCTTGGAGATGATGCTAGTGCAAGTGTAAAGTACGAAGTCGTCAAAGCAAGACCTAGGTCCAAAAGAATTGCTCCACAGTTTGATAATGTTGTCGTATTAGACTCATTAGAAGCAGAGTCAACAGGTGTTGCCAGTAATATTTTCCTCTAATTTCATGATCAGTTTCAAGTTGTGAATTAATATTTCATGACATAGGTACACGTGTTGGAAGAGTTAGAGTAATATTCAGGCTCCCTGCCATTTTTCATGGTGGTTCTGTTGGTATACCAAAATATTGGCCCAAAATTCCATTGGCGTACATTGAATGGTACACCAAGTTGAAAGGTAGTGCAGATCCAGCACATATGATGTATGCAATTACAAAACCTGCACTTAGAGCTGATGGTACTCCACCAGCTTCCATAGTACCATTAAGCAGTATACAACAAGGCTGCCACTTATTGCCTTTGTTTGGAAAAGATCAAGTGCCTGCTCACTGGGGTACAGAAAATGCTTTGGATGTTTGTGATAGATTTCTATTAAATAATTGGGCTAGTTTGTATGTGTACCAAACTATTTGGTGAATATTAATTCTATCATTATTAGTATCAGAAAAAGGTTCTCATAGACATAAATGAGCTGGTATAGCTGGTATAGCTGACATAGTAACTATAAGGCTTCACATAGAAATTTATTGGCTATAATAGGAATTTAATAGCTATCATAGCAGCTATAGAAACATACCCAGCTATATAGCAAAATGGTTTTTCCTGATGAATTGGCTGGATCAGTGAACCCATGAGAAGGTGCCAAGTCACAGTCTGTATTGTTGATTAATTTCTCGCCGAAGTATTCCCATGCATAGCCTTTGATCAGTGCTACATCATTGGGATATCTTCTTGGGGGTCAAAGAGGAGTCTCCTATGCCGTAAGTATGATAGGACATGAGTGTGAAAGGAAAATAAGAAGAAGAAAGATAAAAGTAGTAGAGTACCAGCCGTGACTTCCAATCCAATGGCGAGAGGGGTGACAGGGAACAGGTCGGAGAGCCATGGGAATGCAATAGAAAAATTGATTCCTTACAACTACTTTTACATGATTAGCATGTCAAGTCATTGTTGGAGGAAGGAGAGACAGCTGAGGTACGTACTCTAGGTCTCTTACTGGTTTCAGTAGCCAGTCTCTTTCTTGCCCAGAGCTTTTACTTCTCTTTTGTGGCCTCCTTCAATTGCTTATTATTCTATTTAACCAACTGTATGTGATGATCTACAGGAATAGCTCCAACATGTGATGCAAGCAAGCCACTCTACTTTTGACAATGAGAGTAAAAGATGTGCCAGTGAGGTTTATCAGAAGATGGATATCAATGTCATGAAGGTGGACTGGCTGCCCAATTTGGACTGGCTGCTGGAGCTTTGCTGAAATCAGTAGTGATATATGGTGGTTGATGGATTGGCGATAGAAGCGGATGGAAAAAGGTAACATCAGATGTGGAGGAGGAGCAAGGAGGATGAGTAGGAGGAGCATGGAAGTGACGAAAAAGTGGACTATGATAGGGCTCCAAAAATAACCATCTGGTGAGAATAGAAACGACAGAAGAAGGCCTATGATGGGGCCAAGTAAGAGAAGGGGAGTAAGAGAGACGACAAAAGCAAGGGCACAATATGTAGCCAGTGGCAATGCAAAAATTGCTGAAATGTGGAAAGTACCGAATGGAAAACAAAGGTGGGTGCAACTTGATTGCCTAATTGAGGTGGGTGCTAATCAGCTACAAGTTCAAAAAAGGCAATATTAATTACTATTTCACGTGGCACTGTGCTTGTGTAACGCAAAGGCAAGTCTTTTGAATATTTGCTTTGTTACTGACACCTGCCCATGCTACCAATCAACTTTGGTGCATGACAGCGGGCAACTATCTAGCAAGGAGAAATCATATGTGAGGGGAGTGTACCATAAGGTCTCACTACAGAGTCCATAAGGAACATGAGAATGTACAGAGGAAAATGTATGGCAGACTAAAAGTCTAGGGCAGGAGAGCCGGAGTGGATACCTGGAGTACCATATGGGAGCAAGGTATAGGGCTATGCTAAATGACAGAGCACAAGGGGCATAATTGTGAGAATACTGAAGATTTGGGAGTTCAGACTTGGGGGATTCTGACTGCTTGGAGGTCCAGAAACCATAGTCTTGTCAATGTACTGGTGAGTAATTAAAAGTGTGCAATGTCTGTAAACTCCTTTAATGTCTGTGCAAGCAATAATATCTTGACAAAATCAGGACTGGTATTTACGACACAAGTAAAAACACTCAAAGGGTGTGCATGCATGGGTTAATGAAATAACAAAGGTTGCAGGAGTGATGGTATGCAATTGAAGCCTTTGTAGGTAGATCTAGAAGAACTTGCATTGTGAGTTATATTCAGCTGTTGCAGATACTTGCTTGGTTTGTGCAAGCAAAATCAAAAGATATTGCAGATGATATTCTATCACATGTTCCAAGTGCCATATTACATACACTACTATTATAGCCAAGTGATTGTGGACAGATCTAATTTTTTCTCAAGCCGTTACCAACGCCATCACCAATGAATTCTGTTGTCACTAGTGTGATGACGCAAGTGAAAATTTTGCATTTTTCGCATATTACTACTGGCTAATAGAAAAGGATCACAAACGGATTTCCTAATTAGTCAAGGTTATCAACGTCGCAGTTTCGACCCTGCATTGTCATGACACGTGATTGAATAAGAACAAGCTCGTCTTTCAGTGGTGCATTTGCATCGCTTTCTGCCACGACGTTGGGCTTAAACTCAGCTCAGCTGGCACGGGGGGTTACCTTGGCGAGGGTGAAGATGGAGATAAGGAAGGGAGACGTGAGAGTGTGAGAGGAGGAGTGTGACGTGTGTGACAAGGACGATCGTGGATCGACCCGAGGAATAATAATTAAATAAAAGGAAAGTTCCCACAGTGCGATTCTCTGCTTGCCGCCGTGTGTTTGCTCGCTGCGATGGACGACGATGAACACATCCCGACGATGTCCTCGACACACACGCACGACAGTGACAGGCTGTAAGTATCGCGTTATATCATGGCTGAGAATGTGCTGACTGTGTGGCAGGGAATACGAGCTGGTGGTGCGCCAGGAACCGAAGCAGGCTCGCATGTGTGGTGTAGGCGGTAAAGGTCCATTTCCATCTGACTCTCCCTACCCCACCTAACCTCTCCTACAGCCGACCGTCGTCCCATCGACCCGCCTCCCATCGTACAGCTCCGCGTTATCGATCCCTCCCACCGCCGCGACCATCTTTCCCCGTCCCCACAACACGACTCATACGCCCGCTCCTTCCTCCAGAACCCGTACTACTTCATGTTTGCGTCCCTCGCAAAACCAGACGACGACGCCGAGCTCCACTGGCTCAAGGACGGAAAAACTCGCTGCACCACTGGCTCAGTCGTCTCTTCTCTTTATCACCTCAAGGACACAGAGAACCAGGGCGAGGATGCTGGCTTCTTCGTCTTTCCTGATCTCAGCGTCAGGACAGAGGGCAGCTACAGACTCAAACTCAGCCTCTTCGAGGTCGTCGGGTGCGTCTATCTTTGCTTTCCTTCATCCATGGCCTTATCTCTCTCCAGGAACAACGTGAGACACTGCAAGTCCATCTACTCTGCTCCCTTTTATGTATACACCGCTAAAAAGTTTCCTGGCATGGAAGGTAATGTCTCTTTTCCCCCTCCTTCTTTCCTACCTCAATCCCCGTCCTTCTCATTCACTCTTTTCCTCCTTTCCTCCTTCCTCCACTATCTCACTTTTTCACCTACATCCCCCAATCTCCCAAATAAAATATATAAATAAAAACAAAAAAAAATCTCACAGAATCAACCCCCCTCTCCTGCTCTCTCGCAGACCAAGGCATCAAAATCCGCATTCGCAAGGATATCAGGGTCAGGAAAAGGCCCATACATGCGCTCGAACATCCCCTTCCCATCGATGACGTTCCTTCCTCGCCCTCTTCGCTCTCCCACCACCATCATCAACAGCAACAACAGCAGGGGCACATTTCGTACGCCCAAGGCCAGGGCCAGGGACACGGGACGTCCTACGACAGCACGTCCCCCTCCCTCCCGCTCTCCTCCCTCCCCTCTTCCTCCCACCACAACCACAACGCCCACGGAAACCACAATGCCCACGGCTCTAACAAACGCGCCCGCACCGACCATTCCTCCCTCGCCGGCCTCCCCGCTTGGCCTTCCGCCCCCTCGTCCGCAGACGCGAGTCTCCCAGCGGCGAGCGCGCAGGGGGGTGTCCCTCTCCCCCTCCCTTCGCTTCCTCTTCCCTCTCTACCACTCTCGACGCTCCCGACGCCGTTGGCGATATCGGGGTCGGGGGTGGGTGTGGGTGTGCCGTTATCGATTGGGTTGTCTGGAGCAGTGGGCGCGCAGGGGGGAGCGGGGTTTAGTATACCCCCACCGCCGAATGCTCAGGGGGTGGGGACGGTGGTGTTATCCCCACAGCAGACGAGGGCGTCTCCACCGCACGGCCAAGGACAATCTCAACCGCAAGGGGGAGGGGGTGTGATTCCCCCGCCGCCTGGGGCTGTTTTCGAAGGAGGAGGTGGAGGTGCGGGAGGAGGAAGGGGAGGGTATTATGATGCGCGGCCACCGTTACACCACTCGCAATCGCAGACGCAGTCGCACTCTCAACCTCAATCTCAATCGCAGGCGCAGGCACAGGCACAGTACGACCCGCCACCACCGCAGTCATCGTCGCAGTCACAATTGCCGCCGTTGCAGACCTCTGTGGGTGCAGGGCCTGGACAGGGGCAGGGAGGAGGGGGACAAGGGTATGGGAGGTACGATGTGTATGCGCCGCCAGGGCAAGGACAGGGAGGGGGGCAGGGGCAGGGAGGACAGGGGGGTGGAGGAGGACAAAGTCAATACAGTCCTGGGGGATACTACGATTCTCCGCAACATCAACATTCGCAAGCGCAAGGACATCATCAACAACAACAGCAGGGGTATGGTCAACAACAACAACAGGGACAGGGACAGGGACAGGGACAGGGGTACGCTCCGCCTGCGCAACATCCACATCAGCAACAACAGCAGTACGCGACTCCCCCACACCAACACCAGCACGCGCAACACCAAGCGCAACACCAAGCTCAGCACCCGCACCCACACCCACAGCAGGTTCAGCACCAGCACCACCAACAACCACAGCATCACTCGCCATGGGGGCCTGCGCCCACTCATCCTCATGCGTCTTCGAATGATAGTAGCAGCCATAACCATAGCGGGTCGGGTGCGGGTGCGGCTGTGGGAGGGGTTGCGGGTGCGAGTGTGGGTGTGGGTACGACGGGTGGGGGGCAGCATAGAGCGTCTGGGCCTGTTCCGTCTGTGTCTGGCTCTGCGGGCGGGTCGCAGGGACAGGGTTCGCAGGGATCGGGGTATGAGCCGTATGGGTATGCGCACCCATCGCACCCATCGCACCCATCTCACCCATCTCATCCGTCTCATCCATCACACGCGTCTCACGCGTCCCACGCACCCCACCCATCGTTACCACACGCACATTCGAGTGGGAGCTCTTCTGGGTCTAGCTCGGCTGCTGGTGGCGGGTATGAAGGCGGCGGAGCGAGCGGCACGGGGAGTGCAGGTGGAGGGGGGTATTATCGGTCCGCGTCTCCTGGTCCTGGTCCTAATCCTGGTATCTTGGGCGGTAGTGGCAGTAGTGGGGGAAGGTATGTTAGTTCGACTGTGAATGCGGCTGCGGCTGCGACTGCGGCTACGGGCGCAGGTGCGGGCGGGCGATACGCTGTTTCGGGGGTTTCGGGTCCTGGTGTGAGCGCGACGCATGGGCAGTCTCAACACCCACACCCTCACCAGCATCCACATCATCACCAGCAGGGACAAGGACAGGGACAGGGACAGGGGTACGCGCATCAGGGTGGTGGTGGTGCTCAGGGTTCGCAATATGGCTATACCTCTGAATCGTTACCACCGCCGCCGCCTCCCCCGACGCAGGGTCAGGGTCAGGGTCAGTCGTATGTCTCGCACCATGGACAGCAGGGGCAGGGGTATGGGCAGGGCGGGGGCGGGCAGGCTCAGCCGCATGCGCAACAGCAGCAGCAGCAACCGTCTTATTATCAGCACGCTCAACATTCCCAGCCTCCTCACGCGCACGCTCAGCATCACGTTCACCAACACCCACACGCTCAGCAGCAGCAGCAACATCCTTCTCAGCACGGTCAGCAACAACATCCTCAACACCCTTCTCAGCATCATATTCACCAACAGCAGCAACAGCAACAGCAACAGCATGCTCAGCAACACCATCAGTCTCACCAGTCTCATCACCACCAACAACATCAACCACAACAACACCAGCAGCAGCAGCAGCAGCAACCATCTGATCTGATCCACCTGGCACCCCTCCGGCGCGGTGCCGGCTCGCCTGGGAGCTCGGGGAGTAGCGTGGGGAGTATTGGGGGAGGCGGGGTGGGTCCTGGTATTAATATCGGCGGTGGAGGAGGGGGAGGGGGAGCGTACTCGATGATTCAGCTCCCCAGGGCTTCGTTTGTGGGCGAGAGAGAGCGGGGGAGGGGGCCTGGGATTAGCGGTGTTGGCGTTGGCGTTGGAGGGATGGGCGGGCCTGGGATCGGTATTGGCGGACCTGGCATTGTTGGACCTGGCATTGGTGGACCTGGGATTCCAGTCGGGGTGGGGATGAGCGGGATGGGTGTTGGAGGGATGGGTGGGCTTGGAGGTGTGGGTGGTGTAGGGATGGGGAAGAAGAATCCGTTGAGTATTGGGAGTATTATTTCTGACGATGTGTGAATGTGGACGCGGTGGAAGCGTAGTATGTATGAGGTATAAGGATGGAGCGGGGAGGTGGTGGCCGATGAGCTAGTATCGTTGCGAGAGGGCATGGAAGAAAAGAAAAGTAAGCAGTGGACGCAGGTTTAGGGGATCGAACTGCCAATTCGCTGTTTCTGCCGTTCGACCTTTTCCCCGCCAAGTCGGTACGGGAGTCATGCCAATCCACCATATCCCGCCGCTAGCATGAGTTGGCCCTACCCGGTGCGCTGTTGCGAGACTACGAGGGGGGGCTAGAGTTGGTGCTCCGTCGCACGTCGTTAGAAGCGTTGAAGGTTGCTTTACCATCCGAACATTCTACCTTTTTATTTCTTTTCCTTTTTTTTTTTTACCCTTTCTGATCCAGGTTCCTTATTTTCGCGTTTCTTTTTCATTCGCTTTCATTCGCCCCTCCCTTTCATCTCTCATCTCACCGCTTCTTTCGCCGTGTTACCTCTCGCCTTTTGTTCATATCACAACCTTTCGTTCTTACCACATTACCCCGTCCGAAATCAGTTTTTTTTGTTCTGCTTTGTGTCGATATCCAGATTATTACCCCCTCCTGTCTCCTGTTTTCTCGTTCACGCATCTTGTCATCAACCGTTGTGTCGTCTTTGTGTGTGTTTTTAGTCTAGGGTAATGACCAACCCCTCTGTCCATCATGTCTGCTTTTTCTCTCTCTGTTGCTGTTTTTTTTCTTTCTCTCCTTTCCTATCCTCTCCTTTTCTTTGGATTTGGATTTGAAAACCAAACAAACAAAAAAAGTGCTCAGCTCTTTGTGCTCATTATAATGTATATTTGATTTCTCTGATCATGGATTCTTTCGTGGAATAAGCTCTTAGAGTTGTACGTATACATTGGCAGCAGCTTCCCAGTTCTCATGTGACTGGTCCAAGTGATCGTGCGCCGCGCATCATGTCATCTGATAGTCCAGAACAGAAAGAGCTGGAACCTTTGGTGGATGCGTTTTACTCGTTATAGAAGGATCAACCCTAGGTGTTCCACTCGGTTGGAACCCTCGCCGTTCTCTCGGGCCTCTCGAGATTCTGATTCTCTCCCCGAAGCCTTCAAATCTATTGGAGAGAAGACAATGAGGGCAGGGTCTATCAGTACCCAGATACGTTATCACAGATCGGACTACTTTTATCTGTCTCTTAAACGCGAGTGACCGTGAAGGCGTCATTTTCAGTTTTGGTCGACCTCGAGGCAGGGTAGAACTGCGCATGGCAACTTGAGGTTTTAGATGAAATGTAGAGCTGTTGTTTGGCGTTTCGAGCACGGTGCTGTATAACTAGCGGGTTTGGATAATATTCGTAAGTACGTTATCGGAGGGTATTCAGGGGCTATTTTTATAAATTTGGATCCATTAAGTGGATGAGTGTCGTGGCGACATTGCAAAAGGCTGTCATTTTTAACCGTGCTGACCAGCATGCTGCTTGACACGAAATCGACAGACTCTACGGAAAATATAAAATGGTATGAAAGAGAAAATAAAGCGGCTATATAGAGCTATGCAGGAGTGGAGAGAAGGAGAGAAAAATGTAAATGGCTGAAACTATTGGAGAACTTTCTGGTGCGTCCTGAGAAAATCGTTTTCGATCAGTAGCCACCTAGATCACACAAGCTACCGACCCCAAGCCCCTACTCATCCAGGTGAACAACACTCAAACAGTGACGGACTTAAGAATATGACTCACATGGCCACTTTCCACATCATCATTTCACGTATACCGTCTGGATAGACGTCTCGAAGTTGTTTCCCCAGCAGCTTCGCACATGAACAATACCCTGCGTGGCAACCTTTCTGTATTGGGTCATATCAGCACGCAGCAGGCGCAAGACCAACGCCTGGTGGTGGTTATCCTGTTTCGGTCCCAGTTCGTTGAGGATATTAAAGCCAGCGTACTCCTTGAAATCCAGGATAGCGAGCATGAGCGTCATCGGCGAGAGCACTCTTAGCGTCTCCGCCGTCTCGACAAGAACATCCCGCAAGCCAGGTACGTCTAGCTTGTAGACGTGCACACCGTTCTTCGTCTCCAGCAGCTCCACCTCGCGCACCTCGAGCATAGGCAATTCCAGGCGTAGCCCCCTCTGTGTCAGCTCGAATGACGTTCGTGAACTGAGACTGGTGAGCTTGCGCTCGTGCAATGCTTGGAGCACCGAGGGAGACAGAGAAAAAACCGAGCCATATTGGACTTTCAAGTCTCGACGCACACGAGACTGTATCTCTGTAGTGCATCGCTCAAGATTGGGATCAAGCTCCTTTAGCGCCATGTTAATTCGCCGGATGGCCTCATCGATGGCTGGGTCGAAGGCTGCTTCGATATGGAAGAGAACATGTCTGCGGAGGTGTTCATCATCATCTGCATCAAAACCTACTTCCAAGTCTGATAATAGTGCTGACCCCAAACCCAAGACAGCCGCCGTGTTTCTGGCCAAGTCCCGACAGCAAAACCTAATCATACCATCATTCGGCTGACTGCTCGACAAAACAAATGTAGTATACAGGTCGCCTCCAACGTCCCAGAACTCTGAATGTGAGGATTGCGGTAAGGAGCCTTCAGGCGTAAGATAAGTTATATACTGGAAGTTGCCGGAAATATCGTTGAATGTTGCCTCAGTGGCTGAGATGTCGGAATATCCATCTTTCGTTTCCTCGAAATTTAAGAACCAAGGAGGATCGTCACGAGAAAGGACATTGTCCACTTCGTTACTCCCGGAGAATTTGTGACTAAAGGGCTCATATACAGTAGCTACCGCACCATCATAAATTAGACTGACCTTCCGGGCAAGCCATGCCTCATAATCAAGTGTTGATCCCCACTAACTTCTACCGCCACCGTACCCGGCGTAGCAAAGGCCATCCTAAAGAGCTTGTCTCGGCTGAGATAATGAGCATTGATCTCACGGTCGCGATGGAAGATAATAGAGATACGATCCATATATTGGAGTCGGGTCCATGAACTGCCATTGACCCAGGTGACAACAACTCGGGCAGAGCTGTAAACAATTTCCGTCGCAATATCAGCAGCGATACCCATCAGGATATCAGATATTGAGCTGGTAATCTCAATAGGAATGAAGCATTCTGGGCCCGCAGCTAATGCGCTGTTGTATTTGGAAGACTGGCCATTCCATAGAAGTAATCCCCAGTCGAGGCTGTTCCTGGTAATTTCCACTTGCAATCTAAAAAACGCCCTCTCGCCCTCTCCATAAGAAACTGTCAAGCTGACATCGAGAATTCCAATCAGACAATATGCCTTGTCCTCTACGCGGGTTGTGTTCCTTTTTGATGCCCATGTCATTTTCTCGCGTATTCTATCTGCCTGAGGTTCAAAACTACGTAGGTCATTCACTGGAATTCCAGTAACATGCCTAATGGTTTGTAAGATGTCGTCGTCATCTTTGTCGTTGAGGAGGGTGGTAAGAAGTGTCCAGTCTTTCATGAAGAACTTCATACGCTTGGGAGCTAGAAGTTCCTGGAGTGTCCAGCCCCTGGAAAACCACACGCTTTCTTGCCAATAATTAGGATTCTCCACATCTCCTAGATACACGATGCATGCCTTGGCATTCCGGTACCAGGAGAACATGGAGCGAATAGACTCTTCGAGGTCTGCGCTGCTGTGTCCATCGATGCAGCAAGTATCCGCCCAAGCCCATTCGCAACCAAAGCCATGAAAAGCCTCCCTGCAAAACCTCCGCAACTTTATATATCCTGAACTTCTGCTTGAATTGCGTATCTTATTTTTCTGGATGTCTTCAAAAGACACTTCTCCTGTGCTGAACCATCGGTGGGATAAGATAGCGTACGCGAGCTTCGTTTTGATCTTTGCCAATATGATCTCGTCATCCACTTTTTGTGCGCCTTTGTATGATGTCGCCACCTCCGTGATCCACTGGGAAAGATACTGCTTCATGGTTTTTCTGTGCACGAGTTTCATGTCTGGTAAGTGTAGAAGGTATATTGGGATGTGGTTATGCACGTATTCATCGACCATATGACGGATATTCTCTGGGGGATTCATGGTGGTGAGGACACTTGAAAATGGTAGATAGTTTTAAGAGCAACGATGCTCGAAAGGATACCAAAATGAGGCTACCACGAGGCGTCGGGACTTCCTCCAAGGCGCCCAAATTTGAGTCGTATTATCCATACAAAGGATGGTAGGAATAGCACAGGAAAGTCGGCCGCAGCTTCCAACAGCTTAATTATGCACTAGGTTAATCTCAATAACTACACAAGCAGGCTTTTGCATACGAACAAAGCTTGAAGTATCCAACTTGAAAGTCGGTGGCGAAGCAGCTAACGCTAAGATGGCACGAGAACCAGCCAGATCGACACTTTTGTTAAGGACAACTGAATTGTAATTAAGCACTGTGCGCATAAGTACCAGTAAAAGTACGACGGCTCACATAATTACTAATGTAACATGCGCAATGTACTCGTCAATTCTTTTTTTTGTTTTTCTTTCCAGACGACAGTACTGAGTCGAACCTGAAAGCGGAGACAGCTTCGGCCTTTGGGACTTCTATCTCTGCGACGTCAGGGAACGAAAATTTAACCGGAGACGGCGACACATCAACCAAAGGGTTTGTCACGGGCTCAGTGGCCACTTCCTCCTCGATGGTGAGAGCGTCGGGATAGTGCAACATCAATAATTTTTGATGAAGCTTGACGATCAGCTCGGCACCGTGAGGTACTCCTCCTCCTGCAACCCGCCTTGCAAGGCTCGGGAGCTGATTCGATACAGGTTTCGACGCGATGTGCTTGTAGAGGACATCGATTTCCATCTTTAGCACCTCGGGGTATCTATGTTGATGCGACATGATATGAAGCGTGCTTTTATGAGATATGAACTCACTTTGATGTGAGGCTTGAGCCTATTTCCTGAATGATATTGTGCTCTGAGAGACTGTCAGAGATCGCACTAAACGCAAGCTTCTTCAGCCGCTTAAAGCCGACCTTCGTAGCGCTATTCATGAATAACAACACCCCACCCCGCGTCAAGGGAGGAAACACTCACTTTGTTGGCCAGACGGTACATCGACTTCGGAGAACACGGTGGAGGGCCGTTTGGGTTGGCTTCTATTGCCATATCTCGTATCGTTTTGGAGTCTGTGGCAGCCTGTGATTTGAGTGGCGACCACAATATTTGATCTGTGTAAATGTAGAAGAGCAACGCTTGCCACCTAGTCAGAATTGCCTTGCTCAGACTAGTCCCGTGCATTATTGACAAAGGTGACATACGTTCTAAAAGCCGTATCCTTCACAAAGAGGTGACGACTGTGTATATATCGCGGTGGGCACACATTTTTAACCTTTAGTTGGGTAGGGACAACGACAGGTCGTGGTGTCCAGGTGCCAAAACCAGCAATTGCCCCTACTTCGTCGTCGGTATCATCTTTCGCCATAGCTTGACAGTTACCGTCTTTTTCAGTCTGCCATTCAGTTTGTTTGGAATAGCTGAAGAAAGTGTAAGTTTCATGGAAACGCTGCATGCAGAACCGCATACCATTTTCCTGGGAAAGTCATTAGAACAGATTCAGTTGGGTGATGTCTACGGTAAAGAAATTGAGCTTACCTTCAAATTTCACAGGCTGCGACACTGCTGAGCGGTCTAGGTCTTCCTCATCCTCATCCTCGAGATCGCTATCTGATGCATAATCATAATCATCCAGGGAAAGTCCTTCAACATAAGGGTTACGCTCAGAAAAATCGACTACGCCGTCAGCATCCTGTTTATGGACCAGGACTAACCAGCAATACGTTCCAGATAATCGACTGATCAGTATTTGACCTCAAAATGACAGGTATATTGCCACTCACGCTTGGTAAAATATTCTGAACCCTCAAGCAGGACGTCATTTGCGAATAACGCTCGAGGACGGATGGCTTTGTGGGACCGTACAGAGTGGGCTGTGAAAAGATGGAACTGGGTGTTGATGAGCTCTTCACCGAGAAGAGATTTTCGCAAGAGGGCGTCGACACGTTCGACTTTGGTTGTCATTTCAAGTTCAAGTTCAGTATTTTTCAGTCCTGACGGTCCACTTCAAGTCCATGTTAAACAGCGTGAGAATGGACTCTTAACAGCTGAGTTAAAATATTGCTCAGCGGCAATGATACTGCCATTAACTATAGGTGAATAGTTCAAATCAACTCCTACACATTGAAACCTCACGTCTCGCAAGATATTCAAAGTACTAGTCCAAATCTCTCCATCCATATCAGTCGTCTCAGCATACTAGTATCTAACGGGAGTTTGGAACTGTGTTTATCATGGATGCTGAACAACCTAGTGGGGGTGAAATAGCCCCACCCATAGGTAATTCTCTTAACTCACTACAACAGGCCAATAGGATCAATATATTTCACATGCGTGTGATATGACCAGTGACCCACTTTTTTCTTCTTCTTTCTGTTCTTCTTGCCCCCATCGGGATTTCTTCTATTCCAATAATAGCCCGACATTCTACATCCGTCGTAACGCAGACGCCTGGTACCTCAGGTGGCATCCCTATGTCAATCTCCCGCACCTCCGTCCGCTCGCCAAATGGCAAGCCATTGATTCTAGTTGCCAGAATAGATACATCCATTTCATCTGTTTTTTCTTCACTCGCAACTATGCACTTCATCGGATAGTGCTCAGTCGGTACCCTCCGATAGAGCGCAACAATGATCTCTGCTCCATGTGGTAGCTTGCCCTGCGCTATTCGCTTAGCAACCTCAGGGAGTCCATTCACGACTGGTCTCGAAGCGATGTGTTCGTATAATTTATCGGTTTGCAATTTCAACACCTCGGGGAACCTGCGAAGATAGATGATAAAGGTGTAATTTGTTGAAAAGAGTCTTGCCCACTCACTTTGACGTGAAATCCGAGCTCAGTTCCTCGAGAATATTACTCTCTGACAGGCGCGAAGAGATAGCATCGAATGCAAGTTTCTTGAGTGGCTCCGAGGCGATCTTCAGTACCACCATCGTGAGTAGGGTGCTGTATGGTTACAAAACAAACATTTACCTTAGTAGCAAGACGGTACATTGACTTGGGCGAACATGGTGGGGGGCCATCCGAATCTTCTACAGTCGTATCTCGTGTCTCTTTTGAGCCCGTTTGCGACTTGAGAGCCGACCACGATATCTGATCAGTGTACAGGTAGAAGAGGAGGGTTTTCCAGCTGAACAAGTCATTGGGGGTCAAATGACTGAAGGGAAGAAAAGGGAAAACGCACGTTCTGAAAGCAGTGTCCTTCACAAAGAGATGGCGGCACTGTATTAAACGAGGTGGGGACACGTCACTGGCACTGGCTGTAGGGACAACGGTGGATGGTGGTGTGGTATTGATGCTAGAAGTATATTCTCTTTGATTATCTTCTACGTTCCCAGTGAGCTGAAGACTACTATCTTCTTCAAATAGCCATTCACACATGTCCACTTCTTCCGGGGGACTAAGGAGGGAGTTGGTTTTAGGCCCTTCTCCTTGCTTAGAACGTTTATCTGAGAAAGACGGCAGAATGATGAGTCGGATATAGCGCTTTCAGCCAAATCGCTAAAATCTCACTTTCTTGAAATTCAATTTTCGAGGGTTCTGAGACCACTGGAGGCTGTGAGTCTACGTCCTCTTCATCTTCAAGATCACTATCTGATGCATAACCATATTCATCCAGTAGTAGCCCACCACTGTAAGGACAGTGCCCCGAAAACTCGATCACAGCGTCGACAGCTTCCTTCTCCACCAGGACTACCAGAATGATGTCCTCATTCAAGGATTTCGCATAGGATACTGGTTTGGTACTCACGCTTGGTAAAATAATCAGAACTCTCCACGAGCAAGGCATCACTTGCGAACAACACCCGAGGACGATTGGCTTTGTGTGATGAAACGGAGCAGGTTGTGAAGAGATGGAACTGGGTGTTGGTGAGCGGTTCGCCGAGAAGAGATATTCTCAAGAGATTGTCAATGCGTGCTTTCTTTGCCGACATCTTGATGGTCAAAGTTTCGAGAGGAAGTAAGGACCGTACTTGCGAAGACAATGACCGCTGGGTGGTGGGTACCTTATATATACCGCTTTACAGAATATGCAAGAGGCGCAAGGCATGTTGTGCTTCTATGGTAGGCAATTCTATAATAGATTTGCGAATCCAGTCAATTGTGTCGATTCCCTTGGTAAAGTCTACTTGCTGCGCCGTTACACCCTAGATAACGAGAGATCTGCAAGAAGACCCTGGGATTCACAATCTTTGCTGTTTGCATATGTCTGTGTATAAATGTAGATGAATCAATGATATGACAGATACGGACATATTTTGTGATACCCACTGGGTATTACAAGGAAAAACTCTCGGACAACCTAATAATTGTGAACGTCTGAAGCAGTGGCTCATTCCGCCAGGGCTTTCAGGTATCTATACACTGTGCTGCCCTGCCAGCCATATAGTTGCCCTAACTCCTATACCAATAAAGACAAGAACATTATCAACAAAAAACGAACAGTGTGCATAACCAACGCAGAACTTACCATCTTCAGCTATTCCCGCTACTTCCAGTCCCGTCATTCTAGTAGTAGAGATCGAGTAAAACTTACAATACAACTATGAAGATATGAAGATATAATGAGAAAATCATCTAGTCAAATCGCATGGAAAAGGAATGATGTTGACCATACATACTACATAGACAATCTTTCGAGCATCAACCATGTCATATGTTATGATTGTTACTCAGTTAAAAAAGGACTAAAACCAAACAAATTTGAAATTTGGACTGACAATAACTTGTGTATTGTAGTTGGATATGGAAGATGCTCAATTTACTGCCCAGCCTGGTGGTCGTCAGTAAAATCAATTTAGAGTATCATATGGAGGACTTGCCTATACTGAATTGACATAGAATATTGAACCCAACTTGGCCGAATCATGTTGTAAGCGTGGAAGTGATTTTGAAACTGTAACACCACAATGCAAAGTGCCGTTCACAGAAGCAGGATAACATGACCTTGGGCGTTATATGTACTACGCTAGTCTCAAAAGAGACAGAAGTCAGACATTTGGAGCCAATGGGTGGGTATAAAGGCCACATGCTCACCTACTATTGCAGAAGTCCTGAGTTAAAGTGCCAAAAAGAAAGACCCTGCTACAGATATCACATACTCGTTTCCCACTATTATCTTACTGACGGTTCAAAACTTTATGAAGGTGTAGGAATGAATAACAAAAGTCATACAACGGCCTATCCACGTTCCTGAAGCTGTGAAATAAAAAGGTCATTCCATGCGTGCCAGCGTTCATGGTTGTCGTGTTGGTCCGCAATGGGCCCATGGGAGAAACAGCTTCAAATCCAGTATGAACAAACGCCGTACATTTCCGTATTTCCCAGTAGCCTCGCGATCTAGTTTGAACAATTTAGCTCAGATAAGTCAACTGCACTGGATACAAGTTCGAAGCCCTGCTGGGAATAGTACCGTTTCCCTACATAATGCTCAACATTATCCACCTCGCATTACTTCACTATCCATCCGTGTACCCTAGTCATATACCATCGCGCTTCAAATCATCAGACCACGACTCGTACCCCGTAACGCTCTCCGTCAGATTTTCAATCTTCTGTTTATAATTCTGGACGCAATCCTGGCCCAAAGGTAAACGTAGGGGAATTTGACCTGAATCTACGAGCTTGTAGATAGCACTGGCACCCTTGTTAACATCCCCTGGGAGAACTGCATCCAATATGTGTTTGCGGAAGATGGTCGTAGCAGAAGCGGGATCGGAATAGGCAGGATGTTGCGGCAGGACTAACGCGCTTGACATAACGTTGGTATGGAAGATGCCTAGGTTGATTATACAAATCTACAACCAAGATAAAAATGAAAGCAAAAAAAACGTTGAGGCAAGGTCGTGACAAACCTTTATGTTCCAGGCAGGAAGTAACTCTCCAGCAAGACCTTCGCTGAAGCCCTCCAGTGCTATAGCAACCCATAAGCTGTGTTGTATTTCGATGAAGACAATACAAGCGTACCATGCTTGCTATATGTAGGTGTATCGAGCACGACAATCAGCAAGGCAGAAATTATCTTGAAAGAAACGAGGATCACCTGGCGCCGTAAAAGCTTGCTCCAGGCATCGGTATCAGTGCTGCCAAAGTAGAGGCTTGAAGCAAAATTCCTCCAATTCCTGGTTTGTTAACTTCACGGAAGAACTTGATAGCTCCTCTAGTGACATGAACTGCCCCCCAGAAGTTGACATCAAAAATAGTATGCGCAACATCGTCAGGAGTACCCTCGACTTCCGATAGGTGCCCATACCCAGCATTGTTGAAGACAACGTTAATTTGGCCAAACGTTTCCTTAGCACGCTCGAATGCCGCCTCGATGTCGCCATGCTTCGTTACGTCCACTCCAATGACGAGGAGTTTATCCTGGCCATACTTGATCTGGAGATCCGATAGGATATCGGGTTTGCGTAAGGTAGCTATGACTATCTCGCCATTCTTCAGAACGAGCTCTGTCACGGCTCTTCCAAAGCCAGATGATGTCCCAGTAACTGTGAGAAGATAATCATATGAATATTTACTTCTTGAGATCACTGGTTATTCCTGGACGTACTAAACCACACACGAGGGAGCGTCATGACCTGCAATTCAAATTATTGAGCTCTATATGGGCCAAGGCACTACATTAGAGTCCAAAAGTATTATTATTACTGAAATCACACACCTGAGTAGTACTTTTGCAAAGCTAAAGTAGCAGGAGAAATCCACCTTCAAGGATCCTACACGATGTTTATTGAGAGCAGAACTAGAGACTAGAGACGGCACCAGTTATATAGCCATCTACGGAAATCGGTTAGTGATAAACCGATGAAAAAGATAGTCAGGAAGTCTAAGCCTGTCACAGAAAAGAAATTTCTTACAAAGGCATGAGACCGTTACTCATTTAATAGTATTTAGCATTGAAAGATACATCTGTCAACTCAGATTAGCACTACAATTTTGCATTTGCGTCAGCCTGAGTACATGTGCTAATGACCAGAACAGGAAATCTCCGAAATCGATATGGCACATCCCTCAAAGATACGACGCTCCGACCAGTCCAGGACCCCTGTTTGTCCCTACCGAACCCTGATCACCTTCTTTTTCTGTAAAGACATCATGACCGCTTGCTGATCATACCTGGTGCAGGTCTCAGGAATAAGCCTTTGAAACGAACCTCAAACTTGAACTGACAACAGACATCCACGTAGCTGAACACAAGCTTCGCTTTCCACCACTTCTGACCTGGTATACTAATGCCATCCCTTTCATCTAATCTTATTTCACGAACACCGTGTTCAGAGATTCTTCAAATGCTTCGTTAGAGCCAAAACGACGTTTGACCTGAATGATATCCTCTGTCAAAACCTTTCGGTATTGTTGCGTGTCTGAGCGCAACAGTCGCAAAAGGAGAGCCTGGTGTTGATAGTCCACCTTCGGTACTAGTTCATTCAATATGTTGAACCCGGCTGATTCTTTGCAATCCAGGATTACTAGCCTCAACGAACGCGGAGTGGTTAACTCTTCTTCCGTCTGAATGATGACCTCCTCCAACATTTCCACTTGCAGTTTGTACGTGCGAACACGACCTTTCTCCCCAATGATCCGGAAATCATTTATTTCGAGTAAAGGGAGCGAAAGTTTTAGTCCCCTCTGAGTCAACTCGAACGATGTCTGCGCACTTATGGCGGTCATGTGGCGTCGACGTAACGCAGAAAGCACCCAGCGAGGAATGTTGATAGCATCAAAGTACTCGTTGGTATCCTGACGAACGCGTGCTTGTATAGCAAGATGGCATTGTCCCAGCTTAGGATCCAACTCTTTTATGGTAGTATCAATTTTTCGAGAGGCTTTGTCAATGGCAGGGTCGATGGCAGCTTTGATGTGAGCACGAACATGCCTTGTGAGGTCATCATCGTTATCAACATTCAGTCCAAGGTCTAAGTCAGACACGAGAGCTGAACCCATACCCGATACGACTGCCAAATCTGTGGTCATGTCACCACACACCACAGCGATGGGTAAATCATTGGTCTGGTTTTTCGATAAAATAAAACAATTTTGCTGGTTCCCCTCGATGACATTGAATTCGGAATGGGCTGGGGTGCGCCGGGAAAAGAATGTTTCCTCTGTGAACGCCAGACTGAGAGTGTTATGTTGGAACTTGTTGAACTCCTCGTCTGGTGCAAAGTTTCCATCGTCGTCATAAGGTCCGTCTCTAGGAGCATAATTGCTATTCCCGTCCACATTGCTATTCCCTTCCACATTACTATTCTCTTCCACACTGCCGTCCGGTTCATCCTCCCGGGCGTTAGGGTAATACTCGCCCTCCCCACCGTATTGACTATCTTCGTTGGGGCAATACTGACTCCTCCCGTCGTCAGTAAATTCTACCTCCCTATCATCTTCGGTGGACCCATCAATGGACCGATCATATCCGTTCGTCACCGCTCGACTATCACCATCTACGCTGTCGCCATTGGTAAACACTCCCCCCCTACCTCCGCGTCCAGCGGATCGCTGGCCACCTCGGTTGTCAACAAGTTGACGATCATTACCCAAAACGAGTTGATTGCCACGATTTCCACCATTCACGACTCGACCATTGCCATTCATAAAGACCTCGCTATTCCCGCGGCCATTGCCCCACTGACCCCTGTCGTCAATGTCCCAATGCCCTTCATCCTCGCTATCCCACTCGCTTTCGTCGTCGTCATCGTCGTCATCGTCGTCATCATCATCTTCCTCCTCTTCTTCATTCCGGTATCCTTCCGACCACGGTGCTTGTGATGGTTTGAATAAGGCATTTTGACCTCGCGCCTCGGCTTTTTCAGAGCTTTGGCATGCATTTATCAATGGCAATGAATAAGTGCAAACAATACTCGAACTTACCTCTGCAAGAGAGAAAGACTGACCATGTTCACCTGAAGTTCCTTCACGAAGTGAACAAGCGCTCCTGGAGTATTCGTGGCTTTTTCCTGGAACTCAGACACATTGGTAAGATGAAGTCGACCAGGGCGTTGTAAGACGATAGAACGACGATTTCCATACTGGAATACAGTCATTTGTTTGCCACGTATGTAATTAGAGGCACAGAATTGCTGCCATTCGCTCCAGACGTCTTCAGAAGCCATGTCTGCAGCTACCATTAACTGAATGTTGGTGATGGCTTTGGCGTCAGCTGGATATCGAGAAAAACATTCTGGACCTGCAGCGATGGCGCTGTTGTATTTCGAAGGTTCCCCCTTCCACAGGAATAAGCCCCAGTCATTAGTGTTGCGGACAATCTCCACCTGCAACCTATAGAAAGCCCTTTGTCCCTCCCCATAAGAGATCGACAGGCTGACGTCGAGGATACCGATCAAACAGTATGCCATATCCTCAACACGAGTCGTTTTTCTTTTCGATGCCCAGTTTAGCTTCTCTCGTATCCTATCTGTGCTCGGCTCGAAATTCTCCAGATCATCCACTGGAATTCCCGTCACGGCACGTAAGACTTGCAGTACTTCATCATCTCTTTTATCGTTAAAGTTGTCAGTTAGAGGTTTCCAACCTTTGACGAAGAATTTTAGTCTCTGCGGCGCCAGCAGCTCTTGTAAAGTCCACCCGCGAGAAAACCACTCTGATCGATGCCAATCGCGTGGTCCCGTCACATCTCCCAAATATGCTATGCACACCTTGGCATTCTGATACCAAGTGAACATAGAACGGATAGACTCTTCGAGATCCGCACTACTGCCCTTGTCGATGCAGCATGTGTCCGACCAGCCCCACTCACACTCAAAACCCTCGGTTGCCTCAGTGCAAAAACCTTCCAGTTTCTGAAATCCTGCACTAGCCTGTATATCCGGGGTCAAGTTTTGGATATCTTTAAAGGTGGGTTCGCCTTCGTCAAGCCATCTGTGTGAAAAGATGGCATATCCAAGTGCCTTTCGCATTTCATTTCTGACGTCCTCCTCTATATCCTTCATCCGCCTGCCCTTGTATTTCTCTTCCATCTCTTCAATCAACGGTGAAATGGTTCTTCTGACAGCATCCCTTCGCATGAGCTTCATCTCCGGAAGATAAAGAAGGTAGATCGGAATGGCATTGAAGACATATTCGTCAAATATACCACGAATTTCTTTCTGCAGGCTCATCTTAGAGTAGAGGAGTGTATGACGTTGCGAAAGACGAGGTATGACAGTATGGGGGGATTCGTAACTGGTAGATAAAGAACCGATGTATACCCCCCTTTAAGTAGCGTAGCTTCATCTTGATAACATCTATTGGACAGTGGCGGCGCCATTTTTGATAGGGCAGTAAAGACAGTCCAAGTGGGTGAACCCTGAGACCTGGTGAACGAGTTTTCGGCGCATGCTTGCCTAACTCATTGGTATCTGACCATGAGTGAGCCAGAATAACTACATTTCGGTGTTGCGCAACTTGATAAAGACTACCTTGAGCTGGTTGCCTATCTAAATGACCGCCAGTAAAATCTGAGGCCAGTGTTTGTCAGGCTAAGGACTAACTTTCCCTAGTTAAAATGAACTCAACCAGACCAGAATTAGATTGGCAGCGGTCTTGGAACAGCTGTTGTCCTCCGAGCAGGTCTGTATAATAATACGCCTTCTGATGCTTTGCAGTACTGGTCTGATAGCTTCGATGATTCAAAAAGGGAAGAATCCAGATGATTCCGCTGATGTGTAGATTCGGGGCTCACTTGTCAAATGCAAAAGCTGGGCCAGGGGTATCTTCTATGTTGCGTTTGTCCATCTATTATCAGAGGCACACCAATAATGGTTGATATTTTCAAAGTGTACTGGGATGAGAAACAAACGAAAGTTAGGAAAACGAATGATACACTGGCAGCGACCAAAACTTGAAAATGGATGGCAATAGTAGATCAGCAATCACGTGACCGCGTTAAGGGTGCGACACGCGACTACCACGTTTTCAGTGGTATTCATCCAACAATGGATACGAATGGTTAGTAAAGTTCGATAGACACATGGAGGGCAGAACTCAAGTCCTGAGGAATGACATCAGGAAGCGACGTTCAATATTCGGTTCTAGTAGTTCATTGGAGGAGTACAAAAAAAGTACATGAAGATGTCATCGCTAAAAGACGTGCTATGTTACGAAAAAGACCCTACCAAGATCCCCATGCAAATACTTTGTTATACACCTTATTTCTATATGGACGAGTTCTGCATGTGGTGGGATTTACTTGAAAGTACGTGTGTTTCCTTTCTTAACCCCCATACGAGGTGGTGGGGTGGTGTAGGTGCGAGCTTCAACTTCACAGCTAACCGGCTCTTCCGGCGCCAAATAGTAGTCTCTCCGAACTCTTTGACAAATACCGAGGATGATCTGCTCCCCTTGCAAAAGTTCGCCCCTAGATATTTGCTTCGCCAGACTCGGTAGTCCATCTTCCACGAAAGTAGAAGCAAAGTTGCTATGCAAAACGTCAAGTTGCATAGCCAAGATCTCAGGATACCTACACGAGGTATGTCATACGTAAGATTTTCAGCTCACACATCCTGAATGGTACTTACTTGGCTGTCAAAGATGAAGTTAGCTCCCGAAGAATGTTCTGGCCGCACAACCCTGCACGAATCGCGTCGAATGCAAGGCGTTTCAGCGACTCCAAGCCAATCTAAAGAACGGAATCTGTCAGTCACTACCACTTCACTATGACCACGTAGATAAACGAACTTTTGAGGCGAGACGATACATAGATTTTGGAGAACAAGTCAGGGGGCCATGAGGGTCGGTGGCTAGAGATAATGAGGGGGTGATGTCCGGCTCTGCATCCGCTTTTGAGATCTTAGATTTTAATGGCTTAAATTTTATCTTGTCCATGTACAAGTAGAGCAACAGCGCCTGCCAACTGGAATTTATTTGAATGGAAAAACCATGGATGAGAAATGAGAAAACATACGTCTTGAAAGCAGTATCGTTAACAAAAATTTTGCGGCTCTGAGCATTACGCCCGACCTCACGCGAGAGGCCCAAAGCAGGTATCTTTGGCAAGTATATGTCTAAACTGGGGACACTACAGAAGTGGGATCAACGATGTGCTGCTCGATGTGTTATGTCACAAAGCTATACCTTTTGTGGTCCGTAAAAATATCTTGTGCATCTCCTGATATGTCATATTCTCTTTCCAAACTTCACATCTCGTTAGTGAGTGTCTACTAGCTGTCACAGGCACGGAACACCATACCTCTCTTGACTCATGCAGGAGTCGACTAAATCATCGATGTCGCCGTGGTGGTTTTCAGAACGAGAACTAGAAAAAAAGATAAATAAAAATACTGGGGTGATAAGTCAGACAAACCCTTTCTCTGTAAATTGACACCATCATATGAAAAAAAAATTAGTTGCTTGGACTGAAGTAGAGGGTTATCATATGGACTACCTTGCGAAATGGAATTTTTGGGCAAGCCTGGTGTTACAATAGCTTGGATAGAGGGGTCATCCTCGTCCTCAAGATCGCTATCAGACGCATAGCCATAATCCTCGAAAGATGTTTCGCTGTATACAGGGTGATTGACATCGAAGTCGACTAAAGTTTTGTTGGATGGCAGATTGTTGCTGTTCAAGACTTTACCCGAGGTCAGAGATGTACGACGATAATAAGAAATACAGTCTACTTACGACTAGCGAAATAATCTGAGCTTTCCGACAGTAAAACGTTATTGGCGAACAACGCGCGTGGACGGCCAACTTTTCGAGAGCTACAACATCTAGCGGAATATAGATGAAATTGAGTATCAATCAGTTCTTCGCCGAGAAGAGATTTTTTCAATAAGCCTTCAATTCTAGAGTGTGTTGTTGACACCGTCATTGTTGAACGTTGCAAATGTGGATTTTTACCAAGGGAAGGCAAAACGAGTTGGCCACGTTGCTACTGGTAGTGAATAGGACCATATTTGGGTTGCGTGTACCTATTTACACCCCATTACAATAGGGGCTCAAAGTTTAGCGCTCGTTGAGCGCTGAGCGCATAGCACAGACGCCTATGTTAAGTAGGGTACTTAGCTGACAGGTCCTAGCTGTGTTCGCCGCACTCGTTCAAGGCTTATTCCATATCACTACTTAGCTTTACAACCAAAGGCAAAACCTTCTCGTCAGTGCCGCAGGATCATTCGATAGCCTGATTCACTTGCTTATGAGTCCGTGGAAGAGCTAGAGTAGGCCAGCGTATATATTTACACATGCGACGACTGTTCTACTCGAAGATCAGCCTGGGTGACTGAGAGTTTGTCACTTTTGTCACGTCACTATCACGCCAGCTGCAACGGTAGTGCACAAAAAAAAACGTCGAAAGTGCCATTGCCAAAAGACGCGCCAGTTTACGAAGTGAATCCACCAAGATCTGCGTGCAATACTTTGCTATATACCATATTTCTATATCAGCACGTGATAACGCACGAGGGATTTTTCTCTCCATAAGTTTTAAGGACGAGTTCTGCAGGGGGTAGGATTTACTTACTACCACGTGCTCTTTCCTTTCCTAACTTTTGTACGAGGTGGTGGGGAGCAGGGGCGAGGTTCATCTTTGAAGTAAACCGGCGCTTCCAGACACGCGGGCGTTGCGAAGACCGGCACTGGAGGATAGTGGTCTCTCCGAACTCTCTGATGAATCCCGAGGATAATCTGCTCCCCTTGCAAAAGTTCGCCCCTCGAGATCTGCTTTACCAGACTCGGTAGTCCATCTTCCACGAACGGAGAAGCAAAGTTGCTATGCAAAACGTCAAGTTGCATAGCCAAGATCTCAGGATACCTACACGGGGAGCGTGATATGTAAGGACTTGTGTCAACAACAAATCACACAAGCCACATGGGCACTTACTTGGCTGTCAAAGGTGAAGTTAGCTCTCGAAGAATGTTCTGGCCGGACAAGCCTGCACGAATCGCGTCGAATGCGAGGCATTTCAGCGACTCCAAGCCAACCTAAAGGACGAAATCTGTCAGCCACTACCACTTCACTATGACTACATACAAAAACGAACTTTTGAGGCGAGACGATACATAGACTTTGGAGAACAAGACAGGGGGTCATGAGGATCGGTGAGTGGTGGGAATGACGAGACGACATCCGCCTTTGCATTGCCGATAACCGTGACTATCGAGGACCCAGATTTCAATGGCTTGAATTTTATCTTGTCCGTGTACAAATAGAACAAGAGTGCCTGCCAACTAGAATATTTTTGAACGCAAGATCATGGGGTAGAAAAGATAAAGCATACGTCTTGAAAGCGGTATCGTTGACGAAGAATTTACGGCTCCGAGCATAACGCACGGCCGCACGCGAGAGGCCCCAAACGGGTATCTGTGGCAGGGGTGCGTCTAAGCTGGAGATACGAGATACGAAAGAAATGGGATCAGTGGTGTGTGATTTGATGTACTTTGTTATAAAACTATGCCTTTTGTGGTCCATAAAAATGTCTTGTGTATCTTCTGGTATGTCATATTCTCCTTCCAGACTTCACATCCCGTTAGTGAATGCGTGATAGTTGTCACTCCTCATCATACCTCCCTTGACTCATGCAGGAGTCGACTCCATTGTCGATGTCGCCGTGGCGGTTTTCACAACGAGAACTGGAAAAAAAGATAAATACAAATACTGGGGTGATAAGTCAAACGAACCTTTTCTCTGTAAATTGACACCATCATATGAAAAAAATTGAATCAGTTGCTTGGACTGAAGTAGAGCGTAAAAATATAGGACTACCTTGCGAAATGGGAACTTTGGAAAAGCCTGGTGTTACAATAGCATGGATAGAGGAGTCATCTTCGTCCTCAAGATCGCTGTCAGATGCATAACCATAATCCTCGAAATATGTTTCGTTGCAAATGTCGTGATTATCTTCAAAGTCGACTAAAGTTTTGTTAGCTGGCAGATTATTACTGTTCAAAACTTTATAGCGTAAAATGAGGTCAGAAATATACGACTATAATAAAGAATGCAGTTTACTTACGACTAGCGAAATAGTCTGAACTCTCCGACAGTAGAACGTTATTGGCGAACAATACACGTGGACGGCCAACTATACGAGAACTACGCGATCGAGTGGAAAACAGATGGAATTGGGTATTGATGAGCCCTTCGCCAAGAAGAGACTTTTTCAGTAAGCCTTGGATTCTAAAGTCTTTTATTGACATCGACAAGTTGAATGTTGACGAAGTGGATTTTTTGATAGGAGATTATGGGAGGGGAAGCATACTACGATGGTTGCTCGACAAGGTTTTTATGATGCTCATGAAGGAGCATCACGGTAGATCAGTATTGGAAGATACTCAACATAATTCGCAGGAGAAAAGGAAGAGATCAGCTTCGATGGTAATGCACTACTTGCCCAATATACGATGCAAGTCCAGAAAAATGGTAGAATATCACGTTGAAAACGAAGATGATCGGGAAGCCATAGCATATTTTCATCTACCATCCCATTCTGCTAATCGTGCGGGTCACGAAGCACAGCTGTTTGGACCATATTGAATGCCGTAGTTTGCAAGACCGGAATGAATAAAACATAGTAAACGAAGATGAGACGGAAGGTATCCCTGAATTCAACATCGAGTCCCTATCCTAGTAGAGCAAGCTTTGAGTAGAAAAAGATAAAATCAAACATGATCCTCAAGGAAGAAAAGCAGCGGTAGTGAGCCTGCGAAGAGAGATAACGTCCTTGACACCAAAGACAGAAACCTCAGCACTGTTCGTATGGATGCAATATCTTTCGATACCCCGATTCACTTGCTTATGAGTCCGTGGAATAGCTAGAGTAGACCAGAGTGCATAATGCACGACAACGGCTGCTGGAGAAGGAGCCAGCTTGAGTGACTGAGAGCTCGTCACTTCTGTCACGTCACAGTTACGTCCGTGGCACTTGCTTTCGACAGTTGCTCTTGACTCGAACGTTTGCTAGTAATCATCCATGCGGATCTTGAGGCGGAAGATATGTTTTTGCTGCATGCATCGTGTTATCTTGTTATCTTCGATTGGGTCTTTATGTCGGCGGACTCTTTCAAAATTCCATGCTCCACCGTTCCATCTCAATCAAATCTTGACAGTACGACGACGGTAATACCGTCACCGTTTTGTCTATGTTCTTTTAAATCTCTATGAATCCCAATCTCAGCGACCTTCGGCCATGGTTATCTAGAGCGGCGACGAATATACATGGTATGAACCACAACAATGGATAGTGCGCTGTTACTCGGTTGGCGTGAACTCGAAGGCTCCAGGCAGTCTCCTGTGATACCGTGAAATCGAAATCGCCCCCATTACCCCACCAAATCTTTGTAACACAAAGGGCATAGGCGCCCTTGATGACGTGCTCTCTACTGGCTGGTCGGCATTACCTTTGTTGTGAGGATCGCCTATCTAAGTCGACCAAACTGTCGGTCAGTAGGATTAGCGAACGAACAGCCACTTCATTGACACTTTGTCATCCACCGACTTGGCGTTGAAGCAATCCGTCAAATTGACGATCTAGCGCTGCGCGCCCGCTTTTGCTCTAGTTCTTCTACGTACCACTAGTGCGTCGTACTATATCTCGCTATGGTCTAGTTCGAGCTTGATCCTCCTCAGCTGACCTTCTGATCTGATATCTGATCGCAGTTCATACAACAAATCCGCTTGATGGGGCCGGTTTCCTGTCAAAAGTTCATTGTGACCTTTATCCAAGAAGGGGCTACTCTCATGGGCAAAGGGCATAGCAAAACGGCCGTAATCGAATTCACCGTCACCGCCACGTACCTTGAGGGACTCCAGTCATCTTATCTCCGCTTCGAGGCTACAACCCCCCTGTCTTTTTTATGGCTCCGCTAGACGAGCCCCAGGAGGTAATATTGCCCATGGTCACATTTTCAATTAAGGCCCGTTCTTCGTACCAAGTCCTTTGACAAAACGTCTTCGCGATAAGAGTTATGGTTTGAACATGTGGGGTTTGGGATCAGTTGGCTTCGGAGCTTGTGACTTGGTGATTGTACTGTTGTGCGCTAATCATAACTCTCGCTTCATCCGCTACGTTTCCCAAGTTGGATGCGTCAACTCCATCTCAAAGGCTTCCTCGAAGACCGGCTGTTCTGTATTCTAGATAATCAATAGAAACAGAAGACCCTTTGTTTTGTTGGCCGATAGATCAGGCTCGACGGCCTTGAAGAATGTATATGAGTCACATTTAGCAGCATCAATAGAAGGGACGCTCATTAGGAGTAAGCCATCAGTAGACCTCGTGACCGTTATCAGAACTCTGGAAAACGAAGGCAATTTTAACATTAACCCTCACTTGCCTTTGTGTTCCGCCGGCGTCCTTCACCTAGTAGATGAACGTGAACCGTAGGCCCCCTTATCGAACGCAAGCGTAAAGTGCAGCGAGAAAAGTAGATAATAATATTTGGGGACTTGATATGCGAAGCCCTTCGCGATGCTACGTTCGTACACTACCATCCAAAAATATATATGATGGTTGAAAAGGAGTGGAAAAATGGAAAAGTCAGATATATGAAAGAACAGCTACAACTAAAAAGTCACCAGATGCAATGCGACATGCGTCTACTGAGAGCAATGATGAGAGAATAAGCGGAAGAAACGGACGGGAAGATGAATGAAACAAAAATGATAAAGGAGAGTTAGAGATCAAAGCACTAACGGACTCTGCAGCAGTCAGAATGTCTGCATCGCCGAGTCGTAGAACTCTGCTTGCGAGGATGAATGTCCGTGGTTGTATAGCGGGTCATTGGGGAACATAGGCGGATGCGGGTGGAGCGAACTCGTATGGGTTGATGGCGACTCGTCAGACGGCAAGAGCATGGGAGGGTGGAGATATGTCGCAAATAGAGTCTCTTCTTCCTGAGGTAACATCGGCGGATGGAGGAAGTCCATGGGCGTATCGTCTGTCGGTAGCATGGGAGGGTGGATCACTTGAGGCGAGCGATCCTGAGGAAGCATGGGAGGATGCCAAAACGTATTACCCGACCCACGGAGGATGCTATATGGCGAGAAAAAAGGAAAATCCATCGACGAGCGTCTCGACTGCGACGTCGCAGACGAATGGCCCGAGAAGCTATCGTTGTAGGAACTGAAAGAGACCGCAGATGACGGGGGTTCAGACGCCGAATCAGTGCTCATCCTTCGACGTTTGTTCGACCTTGCACCACTTCCCGAGTTTTCGGTTTCCAAAGCATCGACTGTCGAGAAGGGAAGAGCATCCGCCGGCGGATGGTAATTCTGATTTAGATAGTCTGGATGATAAGGACCTGGAAAGGGGTTGAATATGGAAGAATAACTGCTCTGCATCGAATAAGAGCCACTGTTCCCATTGTGATCTTGGCCGAGAGCATTCATTAACTCGGACTGAGTACTATGCATTTCCGACTCTTCGCTGTAGTCGTACGTGGGCTGCGTGGTCGAATCGGGAGCAAGGGTTGGCGACGGTTCCACAGTCGGAGATGCTCGGCGGCTGGCTCCTGGGCTCGCAGAAGGTGTCTCCGAAGTACCCGGTCCGACACGCCTCGCGTCATGACGAGAACGTTTGCGAATGACGTCCGACTTCATAGAGATGGGACGCGCCGACCCATGTAATTTATAGCTTGAGAAAATGGTTACTATTGCGCTGAAAAAAAGAGAGTAAAAAATATGACTTACTATAGACCACAGCTATCAGAGATAATGAATTCGGTTTCGTTAGGGTGATTTCCTGAGTCATGTTCTAAGTTACTTACGCGTTACATACAGTCTTGCCTTCATCATCCTTTCTCCAAAGGGGAGTGGCTGTCGTATGGCAATTATAACATTGCGCTACTTAAAAAGTCTGAGATAGAGAAGTCTATGATGGTGACGAAATTGACGTACCCATAACATCCACTGTCTCTTGACGTGGGGCAGCCTGAGTGCGACCTTCTCCATGGTTACTGCGCATACTTTTCGGTCGGGGGCGCTTGTGCTGACCAAAGGTGAGTATATGCGAATTGAAACAAAACGGATAACTAAACACACCAATTTACAATACAAACCGCAGGCATTACAATTGAGCTCGTCATTCAATCCTCGTCGCCAGAGTGGGGTGTGGGTCGCCCCACAATTCGAACATTCGGCCTTCACACCACCCGGAGCAGAATTGTTGTTCGTGTTGCGCAAGATGGCAGGATTCACATTGGTGGCTGTTGCGCCTGGCCCGGACGATCTCGTCACCGGAGAAGTCTTGACGGTTAGAGTTGGCCTTCCTGTGGGAGTGTTAGCGCCAGTGCCGGAACTCGGGCCGACTTTGGAAGGAACGACAGTCAAAGGCAACGCTTCTTTGACCGCCTGAGAGATTGGAGGAACGTGGCTAGAAGAGTCCGTTGACATCATCTCTAGGTCGGTATCCGAAGCCTCAGACACGTCGCGGTAATCGGTTTGGATGGGGAACATGACGATGTCTGACTCGACAACAGGCTTAGACTCTTGGTCGCTCTGGAAGTCGCCGTGGTGGCTGTACGGCCAATGGTTGTTCTCTGTCGGATCTACGTTGCTCAGCAACTCGTCTAGGGGAAGTTCGATAGTTGGACGGATGATACTGAACCCGTCAGAAGAGCCGTTGCAGCCAACGCCTTCCCCATAGTTCATAGAGGTGGTCAAAGTGGGAGTGGGGTATAATAAAGCTGATGGGCCAAAGTCGTTGGAGAACAGAGTAGGGAAGCGAAGGGTGGGGGTTTCCGCGTTACTGGGAACCCTGCGACGTCGTGGAACATCTCTGTCGTTAAAGTTAGAATCCGCGGAACAGTCGTTCGGGTCGTCATAGTTAGCAGATGATCGAGTTGTGGGCCGGCCTCGCTTGCCAGTCGCTTCCTTGAAGTCAGCAGAAGGCTTGAGGTCCGGTTTCTTCAAAGCCACGTTGGGAGTGGCCGGCGGGGGCTGATCGACACTGAAGGTAAATTGCATCCTCTTGATAGTGCCAGGTTTGGCATTTTGACTGGCTTCGCGACTGCGTTCTTTCTCGACTGCGCGCTGGCGTAAGAGATCGGACGAAGCGTTTCGCTTGAAATCGGGAGCCTCAAGCTCCTCGATACTCCTGCAAGTCGAGATAAGTTTAGTTAGCATAAAGCAGGGTCTAGGGTTAGTAAAGACTGTACGAACCTGCCCTTCTCTTTGTCCAACTTGTCTCCCATAGTCTTGGAGAGCTTCTTGAACTCACGTTTAGACTTGGCGTTATCCGTGTCGACAATGAGATTCTGCAAGTGCCACAGCCGCCAGCTCAAGTTTTCAAGGCGCTGGCCCTGCTCGAGGTAGCTGGCTACCTTTGTGCAGACCTAGAGATATGATGGTAAGCGCAACGTGGCGAGGATATTAAAGGGAACTAACCTTCCATGTCTTCGTGAGCGACTCGGTGTCGCCTAGATTACTAAACGCCACGAATGATTTGTTACCCTGTGAGTGAATGAGAATAAATGTCGAGGTGAGTACGGCTTGGGGTGGCTTCGCAAAATCCACCGACTTTAAACTTGAGGTTTAGGATGGAGGGCATTTACACAAAGATGGAGGATGCTGGGGTTGCAGAACGAAAGATAACTTTTGGCGAGGGTTAAAGGGAAAGTATAAGAGATTCGATTACAGCAGCACAGCTCCAAAATAATCTCAAGCGCACGATGCAAATTTTTACAGGAATCAAACCCCGCTTACTGCACATTTTCAACTCCGGTCGCTCAATGGCTTTCTTTCCATCATGAAATTCCTTATTATAAACTGAAAAATTACACTACGAAATTCATACGCTATATGTTCGAGCCGGATTCCGTGAAATGGTGATCGTACTCGTGTTGAACCGCACGCTTGAACTCGGCAGCTGCCCTTGTGCCTCATTCACCACTCTTCATTCCCTACACGTGTTAGCGTTCCATCTCCTGGGACTTTACTTACCTTGTGCCACCATCACGAAAAGAACCGAGCCTGTCGAAAACCAGTGTTGAACGTTGTCCAGCATACCTGATCCGGCCACACCTGAGATTCTGCCGACGTACACCCGGGGCGTCAATCCGGTGAGGCAACAGCTACCCTTGGATTTTCCTGTGACGATGCTGCCACCACCATACTCCGTACATCACGGATTTTCGAGGTGACTTCATCAAGTGGAACATTGTCGCCGGCGCTCTGCAAATTTCCATCTGCTTGCTGAAGCCGACCAAGCTATTGGGAGTAAACGCGTGAAAAACACAACTCACCAATTCTCTTGCCCCATCCGGAGCAGCACCCGGAAATTAATATCCTTCTAGAGAATAATAGAAATAAAAATCGACCCTCAGGGGAGCCGCCCCAATAGTACTGCAGTGACAAATGGGCGAAACTTCGTCCTCACGTACCTATTATTGCTCCCACCGCTCATCTTCTCACCACCACAACCGCTTACCTGAATAACTTCCTTCTATAGCAGGTATGGATGCGCTATAGCCTTGCCGAGCTATCCGGACGACAATGAAGATCCAGTGGCAACTATGCCCACTGCCCTGGTGTTTCTACCAACAGCAGCCCAGTTGTGCGAATACAGGTATCACGGGACAATGAAATGGCAGCCTTGAGGCATCTAGCTCCAACTTCGCAAGCGGAATGACCGCGCGAACTTGCCTATAAGTGGAAAAGGTGCTGTCGCTAATCGAGAATAGGCGCGAAGGTCAGTTATCTCTGATTGAGAAAAGAAATAATAAATTCGTACCTCATCTTCAGTTTGCTTCGTCAGATCAATTCATTGTCACGGGAATAAGGTCAAATCTCGTCCATCCGGGGCAAACTATGAAGGACAGCTGTCGAACTGCATTCCATTGCCCCCCTAAGGCTCCTAAGGTGCTGTTACTTTGAAGTACGACATCCTTGAGGAAACGGGCCACGACTGGGAGCTGCATAGAAGGTTGACCTGATAGGCTGCACCACCGCAAAGAATAGAACGGGAGTCGAGAACATGTATAATCCAAGTCTCCATATCTCAGTTGTAGTTGAGTATTTTTAGCTTATGGATAATAGACCACTGTTTTGAGATGAGTCGATCACACTTCCACTGACCTGGTAGGTACCAATCGGCGTCCAAGACCAATCGATAACGGCACGATCAAGGACCAGTAGAAGATTAGAATCACGTGCGGTCCAGGTAGAAGGCAAGATGTAGACACGCTGCGGAAACGAGGCGTCGATAGCTGAGATCTGAGGGGTTTGACAGTGGCGTCGAAAAACGTGGTGCTGAAATCGTGAAGTGGACCATGAAATGTAGAAAACGCGTGGTCAGAAGGTCAGAAGCCGCAAAGGGTTTGAGCTTGAGCAGGCAAGTTGATTCCAAAGGACAGGCGAACCTCCACTGCCGTTCTCTAAAAAAGAAATACCATCCACAAATAGCAGATCAACTTCAAGTTTTAGAGAAAAAGCCTTCGGCGGCGTACGAAAAGCTTTACAAAGGACTCTCATTGAAGGAAAAGCTCGATGGGCAGCCGTGCGAAATACAACATCCATGACCAATTTGGAGGAGCCCAGAGCTACGTTCATGGGGAGAAATTGAATGAGTAGAAATTACTAGATGGTTTCCTTACTCTTTAGTGAAGCTAAGAATTAATGTAAGATGTCAAAGGCGAGTACGTACAGAGCGTACTCACCGCAGAATACGAATACTGAAGAAATCCTGAGAGCGGAAATCGGTCATAGAGGCGAAATTATAGAAAGGCGAAATTATAGAGGCGAAATTTCAGAGAGACAAGACTCCACTATATCAACTGCGCGATATGCCGCTGGAGACATTTGGCCGCATTGCCAGCTATAGCTCGAGTATGCCTAGCTGCCCATCCAGAAAAATCGAGGAAAAAATACTCGATGTAATCACAAGTATATAGCGATAGAATTTTCGCAGCTAACAAGCTCGCAAGGTAGGCCCAGGAAAAATCCTAGGGAACACTACGACGGCCTCAGCTCAAACTGGCTATCTCTCATCCAATCGAGATGTGGATATTCGTGATCTGATTCTGCTACGATGATAGATGATCAGGAAATGAATACGTGTACGATGTTATGCACTCACACACAAGATAGAAATAAGACCTGACATAGTAATGTACATCCGCACCGAAACGGAACCGATGTTCATATGTTCAACCAAGAACATGCCAGTGCCAGTGGAAGCGACACGCAAGCCAGTGAGACGTCACGAAGGTCTCTGTCACATGTATTGCAATGTGATATATGTGACAGTCTGTGACCAATTTTGCTCTCAACTCCAAACCCTCCAGTTCGAATTCTACCGTCAACGGGTATGTATCTGGAGGATTAAGCTAAATGTTTAATGATTTGTACAGGTCGTTAAATTAATCCTGAGGATAATTATGCAGTCTGAAGCTCTTCGTCTCCGGAAACGCTCGGATTGTTCCGTGACATTAGCATGCCCCTTGGGGAGTTAGTAGACAAGTTCGGTGAGCTCATCATCAAACCGTATATTTGTACGTTTTATCAATCGTTATTGACGGTAGGGTGTCCATCTGTCTCACTTGGCTTCCAAATCTTCAGATGCGTCCATCATACTCCACCGTTTTTACGTCTCAGGTCAAGGTCACCGCCGTGCATTTTTTAGGAACAAATGTAATCTATCGAGATGCATAACGCAACCACCGCTACTCCTCAAATATGAACCAGACTCTATAACTAGCTCTCCATGCTCTCGAGTACAGCCGATGCACCGCTCATGAGGTAAATATTCCACGTACAGTGTGCATTCGACACCTTAACAGCGGTTCATCAATCTTCCCTGATGACGGCTGCCTCACTTCCTGGTTGAGTCTTCATTTGTATTTAATCCACCCTTTTTCTTCGACCTCACATGTCATACATGACATGTACCGTGGCGTGACTTAGGAGCCTTTACCGCCTGCCCGGCTTCGGGGAGTGTTATATTCAGGAAAGTGGAGTCGACACAAACCAACTCATACGACAACTCGCATCAAGAAATTCAAGGTAATCAATTGGTGCGTGTAAATGACAGTCCCTTACGATACCCAATACATCTATAGACAGTATACCGTAGAAGGAAAACAGATAACAGAAGCTCTGCCTTGCAGCACCATGCCGGGAAGATTGGTAACTGATGGGACCTTTAATGAGTCCGGAAACTTATGCGTACATACTGTAACAGTAAACTCCCAAGCAAACAAAAAATGACACTGAACAATACATGTCGAAATGACTCATTGGTTCTTATATGCCTCCTATTATATAAAACCTGTGAGAAGGGAAAGCGTCGAAAATAGTACAAGCGTTACCGACCTTGATCTCATTCTCAAACTTCTTCGCGATCTTGCTCCGCTGAATCTTCTGGGCAGCTGTGGTGAGACCATTCTCAGGTGTCCATTCCTCCGATGTCAAGATAATTGCCTGCAGAATTTCCATTGGTTTAAACCCATTCTTCTTACCAACAGCGTTGCACTCTTTCAAAACCAATTCTTTGACAGTCTTGTCATTGCACAAGTCAGGCAAGTGTGCTGACGAATCCACCGCTACCGACTTGGCCTCGAGAGCATGGCGGAGATTTGATTCGTGGGGAATGACGACGGCAATAGGTTGCTTAGCGTCCGCAGATGCATACACGCAGATATTGGAAATGAGATTGCAGGCTTTGTACGTGGATTCCAGTCTCTCAAGAGCGATGTACTATATACGTAAACGCCGTCAGCAGGACATCTCAGGGTCACGAACTGTGAACTGACCTCGCCACCCTGTAACTTGACGAGATTCTTGATTCTGAAGTACACTCAGTCCCTGAGATGCAAAATTCATCTTTTGACTCACCTATCAATCAAGGACAGGGTCCCGTCAGGGTTCCATTGACCGACATCGCCAGTTCTGAGCCATCCATCCTTCGTAAAGATGGATTCGTCGTTATTCAAGTCGTCTCTCTTGTAGTAACCCTTGGTGACCGATGGACCTCTGATGCAAACTTCACCTTGAGGAGGATTGTTAGTAGACAAATAGCCAGCATCAGGAACGTCCAGGAATTTAATCTCGATTGAGGGAACAGGGAGTCCAACAGAGCCATATTGCATATGTTCAGGGGGGAGGACAGCGCACATTCCACATGACTCTGTCATGCCATAACCTGTCAACGAAGGTTAGTTCAACTGGCCCTCGTCATCCCACGGAAGAAGTAGTCGCACCTTGCAACATCGTCACAAGAGCAACAGACAAGAATTCCTGAGTTTCGCGACTGAGTGCAGCTCCTCCGCTAAGCGCGAGGCGAAGTCTTCCACCAGTAGCTTGCTTGACACTGCTAAGTACGGCACTGTCGACAAATTGGCTGAGACCCGGGACATTCGCCTTCTTGACCGCCATTGCACTGTTGAAAACACTCTTCTTTATCGTTCCACTCGAATTAATCTTGCCAACAATGCCTTTGCGGATCGTTTCCCAGACAGCAGGGACGCCGACCATAATACTTGGTTTGAATGTAACAATGTCTCCTTTGCATTTTCGGACAGAAGCATCAGTGAGGGTCTTCACGCGACCATAGCCTGTCGTCATTCCAGAGAAGAAAAGAGACAGCTCCACGATATACTCAAGGATGTGCGCCAAAGGGAGATACGCAAGGAAAGAATCCTCAGGTAAGAAGTGGTGCCCAATGAGAGTGTGAACGGCGCCAACAGAAGCAATCACGTTGCCGTGGGTGAGGACGACACCTTTAGGCGCTCCAGTGGTACCGCTGGTATACATGATAAGGGCCACCTTATCTTTAGTTGGTTTTCTGTCGGCCAAGACGTCTACAGACTGCTCTTTCCCGACTTCACGTAACTCGTCGAGACTTAGTACTTGAACGCCCTCCCGAACTTTGCGCAGGTCATCGAGGACAGAAGAAGCTGCTTGGCCGTCATAAATGACTAGTCTGACAGAAGGTGTGTTTACGAGGACGCGCAAGAGTGTAGGAAGGAGTTCGGCATTGGTAAATACGCCAACACAGTTGGGTTCGTTAAGAGAATGGGTCAAACCGGATTCGCCAAGGGTATCGTATGCAGTAGCAACAGAAGTTGAGATTGACACGCAGGCATGCGACATCAACTGCCAGTTTACGCTATATATAACTCATCATAAAAGGGCGAAAAACTATAAAAACCGAGTGCAAGATGCTTACCTAGTTTGAGCATAAACATTGAAAATGTCCTCCGGAGTAATGCCAAAGTGAACGAGTCCACGACTAATCTCTGAAACTCTCTCCTGGACCTCGACAAAGCTGATATAATTGAAGTTGCTGAGCTGGAAGTATTTCCACTTCTTGATCTCTTTGATTTCCTTGCCTCCCACCGTCTTCTTCACTTCTTTCTCCTCCTCGTGGATATCGACGATATCTCTCCACCCCATGGCATTCTTTGTGCCGTGAGTGCGAGCAGCGTAGGCGAGAACATCTGGAATCGTGTCGATGCCCTCGAACGGCTGCGTGACAAGCTTGTCTGCCGTGATAGCCAGGCGACGCGCTTTGCTTTCTCCAGTAGTGACTTCTACTGAGCCCTTTCCAAAATAATTGCGTTTCGAGGTGGATGCCATGAGAGTTCGTGTGTAAGTCGTCAAAGGCTAAACAATGTTCAGATGCACAGGGTTATAAGGCTACGCAAGCGGAGTGAATGAGGGCTGCTCGGTGGCTGGAGCCTGGAGCCAAAAGCCACAGTTCAAACCCCATTGCTATATATAGTGAACGTGGCGTCGAGGACAGCCTAGTACTTCTACTGCCAAAAGCACCACAATAGCTACCTCAAACGGACCTCGACTGTCTCATGGCTGATCAACTTTATGCAACTCACAGAAGCTTTGATTGTGTATCAATGAAATACGTTGCTGCTATGGTGAGATGTTGCTTTTCAAACTGAATATCCAAGACCATGTCGTGCAGACATCTCTGTACCTGAGCCGCACGACCAAAATTTGATGAATTGGGTACGAATAAGAGAAATGAGTTATGAGATGGAATACATTTTCTGCTGTCCAATGCCTAGATTTACGCAGGCGTTGCCCACTCAGGTTCAGCTGTCAAGCCCCACTCCTCCAACCACTGCTCAAAGTACCCTGCAATCTTCTCATGACCTTCGGGAGTCGGGTGCAGATTGCTGAGTGCAGTAATTAGTACTGGTCCTACTTATGGCAAGTAAGAACAGAGACTTACGTAGGATAAACGTCACTGTATTCGACCCATCCCGTCGAGTTAACAAGGAATATATTTTCATCACCGATCGACCGTCTATACTCCTCGTTAATCAAGTTGAACAGTGAAGTTAACTCAAACGCACCGATAGTCTACTACTTCTTGATATATTCCAACGTAGTATGGAGCCGGGGGCGCATCAGCACTCGGCCAACCCCACTACTCGATTTTAGATATAACTTTCATGACTGAAAATGTCGACTTACTGGAAGGAATATGAAGAATGGCTGGGTGACGTAGATCGTTCGTATTCTTGCGAGGAATTCGAGATAGGTCTATACAAGAAAGGTACCTGTTAATTAACTGGTCTTCCTTCCAGGAGTAGCAACAATACGTACGTCATAGAAGACGGTGGAGGTCACATTGTTCCCGCTATCGTTCGCACTGAGGAAGACTCAATTAGAATGTTCATAGTAAGATGATCACGCAATAGTGCAAATGCAGCTTACCCAATCATTACAACAACATGCGTCGGAGCTGGGTAATCTCTAGCAAAGTCCCAAGGAGTCGTGTAGTTGTGGAGAGCATCTGTTTATGTGAAGCCAGAATTACATTTGAGTCCTAGTTGAACTTACCGTAGTAATACTGGGTATCCTCCGTCTAGCAAAATTTGTGTGAACAATCGGCTTATGTCAAAACAGTACGTGCACCTACTTGGAAGAATTGATAGCTCATCCCGTGCACATTGCCATATGAATCGATATCCTGCGATATAAAATCAGCGATTACTCCGGTTGGAAAGTACATGGTACACGCACCGTCAGCGCTATTCCGGGTTGTGCTTGAATATTATGTTCCGCCTTGAAATACTCGGAGGTGAGGAAAGGCCACGCTTGATCGACACCTTCCGGTACATATTGACCCTGAAATTTGGAAATTAGAGCGAGATCAGCCTTTCCTTATATAACGCCTACCGCAGATAACGAGTCACCAATGAACTGGAATGCAAGCTTGGAAGGCTCATACTCGAGTAATTGAGCACCCTATATCCAACGAGAATATATATTGGTTAACGCTTTTTGAGAATAGGAGCCACCTTCAACTCACAGCGTTAAGCTGAATACTCTCAAGATTCATATTATTCTCTTCCCACCCCTCAGAGTTAATTCTGATAACACTCGTCGAAGTCCCGGTGGGAATGGAACCAAGAGGGATAGCATTGGCCCCTTGAGTGGCATTCATGGTGAAAAAAGTCCCGTAGTTGACGGATATGCCCAATGCAACAGGGTCAGACGTATATGGACCGAGATTCAAGGTCAAGGACGACAAATTGTCGACATGTAATTTGAACCCTGAGCCAGTCCTATCATACTAGTTGAAGCCGAGGTATTATGAGAGCCGAGCGCTTACTCACCACCAAGTCTCTGGTGTAACATCCCATCGCCCGTTGTAGAATATGAGAGGATCGTCGTGAGCGATTAAAACATCCGCAGCGTCCGATGATTGAGCGACGGCACTAACTACAGCCAAAGCTGCGCATAGCCCACGCAGGAAAGTGGGGATCATGTTTCGTCTCATGAAGGGGCAGCGTGTTCGAAAAGAATTAACGAGTTTTTATATTCTGCTGCTGCTAGTTCTCTTCATCCTGGTGAATGGTCACGGGTTTCAATTACAAGGCCGAAAAATGTCCGTTGTATTTTTGGACGGTCAGGCCGAGGGAGATGAAGAAGAGCCATGGATCGTTGGTATTGCGATCTTTGTGGATGATGACCACTACTGGAGCCATGATTACTATACCATGAATGTTCAGCCGGAGGTTACGGATGAGAGGCTGATTCTGTACATTCATAGCAACTGTTTCGTCTCATGAAAACTTGGGTCATAAATAGCCAAGTTTTACGAGTGAGTATCCTTTTGATAGTCTTGAGTCGACAGAAACCCGACAAAAAAGCATCACTCACTGCCTCACATGGTTCCATTTTTTGGTCGAAGATGCTCCATATCGCGATTCATTCCATTATACCGGTGATAAAGGAGTTATGGTATTTATGTTGTGTCTTCAACGAATAATGCGTGGGTGACGAAATAAAGCCATGAAATACACTGTAAGTTTATGCAATTTCCGTGATATATGTTGAAGTGCAATGATGAGGTTCTTCTATTGATCGTTACAGGAGGGCCGTAAGACACGAGAAATCGAACGAACATCATGGTGAAGAACGCAGAAGTATTCTTCTGCCACGGTTCAGTGCGGTGAGCGAGGTCGGCCCGGCTATTCCGCTGTTACGAGTCCTTGTCATCCGCTTTTCAAAGTTCCATGTCAGTACTCTTGTTCTATATGGATTGTATATTCATCAGTCTTTTTCTCAAAGTGTCAAAGTCCTCGCGAGTCGTCGAGGATTTTCAGATATGTTCAGGTAAAATAAAGGCATTGCCTGGGCGCCATCACACAATGGACGTTGCGGCTGCTTTCGCGTCAGAGTTCTTCCAGCACTGCCAGTCGCTATATCTTTCCCCCAGAACGTTACAGGCTATGGGTTATCGCATCCAGTGTGTGCTATTCCGTTTCAGAAGTTTACTCTCAGGTCTTGCAATTAAGTTCACCTTTTGATAAGCCACCATGAGCCTCACCATCAGAACCACCACCAACTCATCGGTACATAGCAACAGCTACGACTTTTTCAGTTGGTCAAGCCGTTTCGTTTTAACCTTACCCCGGTCGGCACCACCGCTACGAACAGAAAGTTAATCCATTATCATTATCCGGACGAATAGAAGCATGTCAAGAGCATCATGGCCGAGTCCATTAAATTTATAAGAGTAGCCGTCATTTCTTGCTCTTGGTTAGTTCTGTAATTTCCATCATGTCAAGATATGACTCATTATATCAATGGTCATGATCATAGACTTGAACAATAAGCACAGTATCCTCTCAAATGAGGCGTAGCAGCGTCGGGTGCGATATGTCGCAAAACCTCTTATCAAAGCTAAACTTTAACTCCACTAAACGTATATACCGTGACGTTTTTGTTTTGACTCCTGCACATTTTTGCTGCCGATCCGAGGCCGCATTTTTCGAACAAATGATGGTAAAGGTCGTCACACCCCAAACCGGCAGTTACCCCATCGAACAAACCGAGGCTACAGAATACCGGGATATCTGAAGCCATTGCAGGAGATTGCAAGACGCCAATCTTTCCTCAGAGGGCTTCCGGGAAGCTAAGTCATCCTTTGTCAATTGCACCTGATTACGCTCGGACTTGCAGATGGATATATGGACCGACCCTGACGTACCTGTGAACCACGTTTTGAAGCACCGCGAATAGTGTCTTACCCATATTCTCAATGTCCCCGTCTTCTGCCTTAATCATCCATCGCCCACGCTGCCAGCTGAGATCATGATTTCTGTTGTGAGCGCCCACCTGATCAAGATCGGATGATTCGGTCAGAAAGTTGACGGTGGACGAGCTGCCATCCCATTTTCTGGGCGTAATATAAACATTTCTGGTGTTGAGTGATGGACTTGATTTAACCCGCCTCGCGTTTGGCAGAAGACACTTAGATCATGATGAGTCTGTCATACTACCAGCGCATCCGAATGCGTTCTGGGAGTGGCACCGACGCATTCAGTCGAGCGCATGGAGTGCACAGGTCATAATTTATTGGATGATCACGTCCGAGTCGTCTGTTTACCAACATCGGACTCGATGTAAAGAAGATTCAGGAGAGGAGCGGGCATCGTGAATCGCCCGAATGCGTTACCTCGGAGTCCGGCCATGCCCATCGGGGTGTAAAGATGTTCCGGCTATGTCACGTAACTCATTACACTTGTCTGGATCAGATCAACACACCGGGCGGTCTAGCAATATTCCTACCACTGTACAGCAAAATGCTTAAATACATGGCACATGTCAGTAGCCTTGAACAACTCCCCCCGCTAACAAAGTCTCACTCGTCTCATTTCGAACCTAGATATCAGATACTCAAACCCAATGGCAGGCGCTAAAGACATGCTTTTCCCTCCTCTTGATGGTTCTTTACTCCTTCCCGAGCTATTTGCATTCAACGCCAGGCACAACACAGACAGGCCTTTTTACATCTTTTCCAACGCTGATGGACTGACCACTGTCACTCACCTTGAGTTTTATCGAGCTTGCCACAGAGTCGCACATGCTCTTCGTCCCAACCGTACGGGTCCCGAGGGCGAAGTTATCGCCATCATAGCCCAGACCGATAATATTCTATATGCTGCCCTAATTGTAGGGACAATGATTGCTGGCGCAATTGTGCGTATTTTCCATCTCTTCCGTTTCCACTTACTCAAAGTCACCGTAGCCATTCCCCATGTCTCCACGAAACTCCGCAGCCGCAGTGATGAATATGCTGCAGAAGACTGGTTGTCACCGAATAATTTCCACGCAGTATTCTCTGCATGCTCTCTTGGATGAAATCAGAACAGATATAGGGTTATCCGCCTCAAAGGAACAAACCTTCCAACTTTCCATTGAAGAAATTCCGACTCTTGCACAGGCTTTTCCGCAGCTGGCTTCGGAACAGGCCCACAACCCATTCGAATATTTCCCTGAACCACCAACTCGTTCTTCTCTCAACGATATCACGCTATACCTTCATTCTTCTGGAAGCACCGGATTCCCCAAGCCCATCCCGCAAACGCACTTGACCGCCATTCACTGGTGTACTTCTTGTGAGCACTACAGCCCCGCATGCATAGGTTATCTGACAGTAAAATCGTCTTCTAGCCGCGATAAGTGACTTGAATTATTATCCCCTTGAAACTCGTGTCGGAGCCATGTCTCTCCCGTCATTCCACACGCTAGGCATAATGTCTTTGCTGTACATGCCGGTATCCACCCTTCGTATTATCTCCATTTATGCTCCTACGTCATTTCATGATCCAAACGCAAGCCCCGTGATTCCGACCTCCGAAAACATACTTGACTGTTTACGCAAGACCGGCACGGAGATCTTACTTGTCGTTCCTTCCTTTATCGAGCAATGGGCGTCATCTCCCGAGGCAATTGAGACGCTGAAGACACTCCGCTGCATCGTATGTCCTTTCTCGCACTCTTGCGGCCCGGATACAATGTCTTCATCCACTGATGCATCCACGATATAGGCTTATTCAGGGGGTCCTTTGTCGCAAAAACTGGGTGATATCCTTGTATCGGCTGGGGTAACCATAAGATGCGTTTACGGAGCCACCGAGTTCGGTGCCATTTCGTCTTGGGTTCGCAGTGCAGATGATGAAAAGGATTGGTCATGGATGCGTTTCGGACCGCTGGCGACAATTAGATGGGTCCCACAGGGAGACGATACTTACGAGTGCCAAGTTCTGGTACGTGCTATTCATTTCAAACCGACCGACACAGGATAGACTCATCCGCCACAGACAAGCAAGGTACATCAAGTCTCCGTGGAGAACCTTCCAGACGTCAAGGGCTATGCAACTGCCGATCTCTTCGCCAAGCACCCTACTAAAGAACTATGGAAAATGTAAGGCTTCGATTCTGTCTTTCCGATGGACATGCTGTCTCATTATGCTCGTGATTGACAGTGTAGGAAGGGCAGACGATGTCCTCATCCTTGCCTCGGGAGAGAAAACCGTTCCGGCGCCGATGGAGAATATAATAGCTTCCAATCCTTTCGTCGCAGGCACCGCTATGTTTGGCCGCGAACGTAATCAAGTTGGAATCATAGTGGAGCCAAAGAAGGGCTGCGAGGTTGATATTAACGATCTCAAGCAAGTCGCAGAATTTAGAAACAAGATATGGTACGTACCAGGCTGACAAGTCACCGACATCACTTTCTAATCATCGATGGTCTTTAGGCCCGAAGTTGAAGAGGCTAACAGAACCGCTCCAGCTTTTAGTCGCATTTTCAAAGAAATGATATTGGTAGCTCACTCTGATAAACCCATGCTTCGTACGGGAAAAGGCACTGTTATGAAGAAAGCGACTGTTAAAGCCTATGAAGAGGACATCAATAATTTGTGAGTTGTGCCTCCAAATAAAACATACTGGCATATCAGCTAATACCTCTGAGTAGATATGATACTGTAGAAGAAAGCACGAGAGCTGGCAATGACGTGCCTTTGCCAAAGTCCTGGACGGAGGAGGAATTGCAGGGATGGCTTATGGCCCATGCCGCTATTGTGAACGCAGACAGAGAAGTAGACCCAGAGGCTGATTTCTTCGAGCAAGGGTTTGACAGGTACATCATCATTAGTGATCCTCAAAATAGCATTGTAATGACTGTTTCTCACATTGCCAGTTTAACTGCGACCTTCTTGAAGAATCGCATCATCGGCTCTCTCAAATCGTCTCCGGACCTCGATATCCGGGCAGCGGCAGGGAGAGTTAATCAGAACATCGTCTTCAACAGTCCCTCCATCAAGCTGCTATCGAAGAGTCTCGCCAATTTGATTGCCAACCGCGAGACGAATGGACAAAATGGTAGCCTTAGTGATGAGGAAGAGATTGAAAATATGATAGCAAAGTATTCTGGAGGACTGCCAGAGGCGTCTACTCCCGTCGAACATATTGCAAATGGGCATAGCGGTCACGTTGTCTTGCTCACCGGATCTACAGGCGGGCTGGGCTCTTATCTTCTCGCATCACTACTAGAACATGAAGCAGTCAGACATGTAATCGCCTTCAACAGACCATCCAAGGGGCGCGTAACGATAGAGGAGAGACAGAAGAGCGCATTTGAAGATAGAGGATTAGATATCTCACTCCTACAACTACCGAAGCTTCAGTATCTCGAAGGGGATGCTGCGCAAGAGAGATTGAGTTTGGATGAGGTTTCATACAACGAGGTGAACCTTTTTATAGCGACGCTATAATTTGCTTCAGGTGGCTAATCGGATTCCCTCACCACAGCTTCAAACGTCGACTACGATTATCATCCACAATGCATGGCGTCTTGACTTCAATCTATCGCTCTCTTCATTCGAGCCAAACATCAAGGGAACAAAGAATCTCATAGACCTCGCACTCTCGTCGCCACATGCGTCCCAAGTACGGTTCCTCTTCACATCGTCAATATCATCTGCACAGGGGTGGGACCAAAGTAAGGGACCCTTCCCGGAAGAGGTGCAATTCAACCCGAGTGTTGCCTCTCATGGGTCGGGTTACGGTACGAGTAAATATGTTTGCGAGCGGGTAAGTTTAGAATGCCTATGTCTCGTTGCACTTGATAACGTGAATTTCACATAGTTATTGGAGAAAAGTGGCTTGCAAGCGTCATCTTTCAGGATAGGACAAGTCTCAGGGGGGTCTCCCAGAGGAGCCTGGAGTATTACCGATTGGGTACCAATCATCGTGAAGTCCAGTCTAGGGATAGGCGCTCTGCCAATCGCGAAGGGGGTAAGCATTTTGTTTATTGGTGCCCTTTAGGGAACTAATCACGGTGAATAGGTAGTAGCTTGGTTACCGCCCCACGCGGTATCCGACGCCATCATTGACGTAGCTTTCTCGAAAGCGAAACCCCAGATTGCTCTCAATCTTGTGCATCCTCGCCCAGTTGAATGGGCGTCACTTATGAAGCCTGTAGGAGAAGCCCTAGTCAGAAAAAACTTGATCACCGCACCATTACCGCTTGTTCCATTTTACGAATGGTTTGCCAAAGTTGAAGAAATAGCCGCAAAGGCAAGTGGAGAGGAGCTAAAGACCATTGTAAGTATCATAATCTTTGATTTATATAGCATGTGATCATACTAAGTGCTGTTATTCCTTCTAGCCTGCGGTCAAGTTACTCGAATTTATGCGCTCACTGGCCTCAGCAGATAAGTCCATTCGGGAGCTGGGAAGCGAGGACGCCGAAGCTGCAGGTTTCACTAAATTTTCTACTACAAAAGCACAGCAAGTCAGCCAGACGATGAGAGAACTTCCATCACTCGTTGCTGCTGATGCAGAACTGTGGGTCGATTACTGGGAAGCTGTTGGTATGTTTGCGTAAGAGATATATAAGAAGAATGAGAGACACGATCTAGAATAGCTTACATTTCGTATATAACCCCTTCGTTCCCACTTGTATCGCGAAAATAGCGCTGAATCAAGTGGTAGGCATAAGGCGGAAATAAGTAGTGCCACGAGTCACGAATCAATGTCCGTACCAATGCAAAGTCGTGTGCCATTGAATGATAGAATGATTATACGCCGTGGGTACTGCAGGAAACGTTGCCTTCAGGTGGATTGCTTGGATTCACATAAACACCGAATAGTTCAGTAACGAGATCCTAGTAACTATATTCAAATTTGACCTAACAAGGTGAGTGAAAGGACTCCCTATAGTTGTATGAGGAACTGAAGCAGCTTAACTCGTGTTTTTGGTGGATTACGCCCTTTCATCGGTTCCAGGAAAGTTGGGACTTGGTAGCGAAACATCTAAGGGAATCTGTTTGAGAGCTATACGGTAAAGTACTATATGAAGCTCCGTGGTTAGCTCCGGATACTTATCAGTCACAAGTCCGCCCCACGCCCCCAAGTGAAGAGCCTAATTCTGACGTGAGTTTGCGCGTGTGCCGGTCCATGAAAACATCACCTTGATCAGGAAGTTGAGAAGACCGAAAAAAACACTGCCTCGTGCCAAACGAAAAAAAAAGATCCTTATTTGTCTAATTTGCCTGATAAGTGGAACGGTAAAGATTGTTATCGTCATACCTGGCTTGGTAATGTGGCATCGCAGATGTTTCACCGTCTTCATCGCCAGGAAATGCAGCATAGAGCCATCGTACTGCGTCTCTCAATGCGGCGTGTGTGCTCCGATGCATGGGTGAGCAAACAGATCCTAGATGTACATAACGTTATGGTCAAATCGAGAGTGAGAATGTCGGAGTAAGCGAGGAGAGAGGTTTGGAGAGGATATTATTGACAGGACAACAGTAACTGAGTGAACTAGACAGTATCTTGTACTGGAGATTGCATAACAGCGAGCTGGATCATCGCGGGACATCTACACATTGTTCCTTAGACGCTCTCTGTATCAACACACAGGTGTTATCGTCCTATTTTCCCGGAGCAGACAGACAGCAAAAATTGAGGAGGAAAGGATAGCGCTAGTACTGACGCGTGTCTGCCGCACGAGCCACGGCTGTCAGGCTGGATTAAAAATTGATTCCGACGAGGCACGTGGATGCCCAAATTGTGCAACTTAGAATTCTCTGTGACCTTATAATGACCCTCATCTTATCCTGTCCTCAACATTTTCATTCTCTCTGTATCCTTCCTCTCTATATTGTATCCCATCTCGTGTACTTACCAGACACATTGTAACTTTGATCGATTTTCTTTTTCGATCTATATACCAGGTAACGTGGCATCCGCATGAAATGTGCTGTCCAACCTGCTCCGAATGATGCTAAGCACACTTTTACTCTAGTCGTTCAAAAGGAAGTGAGTAAATTGTACAGGACCTATAGACCCTCGCATGGATTGCCCTCTGCTTGTATGGATGCTTTCGTTGAACAGAGATATCACAAAAGAGGTGGGCGTCTTGTGGCTTTGCTCCATCAACTTCGTTATCAAGGATCTTTACTCTCCAGGAATACGATAAATGCTTTGAACTTGTACGAGAATGTGCACCTCACACCCGAATACCATATGCTCCAACTTCCATGGATTCATTTCGTGCGTTAAGATTTTGCCCTGTCTTCCCAATACGTAAAGTAACTCTGTGCGGTCTGGTCAGGACAAGTTATCAACCAAATGCTTCCCTTACTTATGATGAGACATCGACGAATATCTAGGACGAAATGGAAGGACTGTGAAACGCCGACCGGCAAACATTGGATAGAGCAGGTCAGAGCCGACCGCACCTTAAAAAGCAGGCACAACCTCATTTGCTTATTTTTCCCTCTCTCAAGTCCCCTGACGACATGCCGCCAGAGAAATTTCTCCAGTCTATGATAGGATATCATCTTGCTTATGAGAACTCACTATGTGGCATGGTAATGACCCAAGGACGACAACGACAAGTTATCAATATCGGTCTAGGTATCAAACAAATAGCGGTAGAACCCGCTGGAGCAACTGTGGCGGCGTATGCAGAGTCCTTTGCTCACAAAGTAAATCTTTGATACATCTAGGGAAACTAGTTCTCTGATCTCGTCATTTCAAGCTAACGCCTTTAGAAATGACGTTTATATCACCAGAGCAAGGCGAAGATGTCGTTCTCCGACGTCTCTGCATTCTCTTGGCCTTAAAAGCCGCATACATTAAAGCCGTCGGCCAACCAATAGGTTTCGATTGGTCTCGCCTTGAATTTAATATTCCAAATGAATCAGCTCGCGGAGATGACCATCCCCTACAAGGATGGGAATTTCGTGTCTTCAAAGCTCAACTAGGCGTCGTACGCAGAGGTATTCTTGTCGAAGAGTCATATCAGTGCGCGTGCGCCTTTTTCCGTGGAAGCAAAGAGTCGAAATTTATCTGGCATGATAACACAAAAGATTTGGAGGCTTGGGTGCAGTTTATCAACATCGATCAAATGGTCAAAGTCATACCAAAATTGACTGCATAGCGTTGTCCAGTTATCATTGTTTGGATGTTATTTTTTGTACCAATCTTGTTCCAGTATTTTGTTGTCGATCTGCTCGTTATCAATTTTGCGTTCTGTCATTGACTTTTTCTTTTCTTGATTGTGCGATATCCCACTCTTCCTTTTAATCTACAATCGTATGTTTAGCTATGACACCTTACTCCGTACCTATGTGACCTCGATGGATCGGGCCTGGAGCTGTATGACTGTAAATGTTAAAAACCTTGATGTTAGGATGCTCACTAGCCTCTTCGGATGTGTGTCAAAAGCAAACGATGGGATGGGAAATGCATGTACTGTACAGTATATGTAAATGACAAAATGACAAGATCGTGCCCCTCTAGCGATCATGACAATGCCTTGGTAGGTGAGGATTGATGGATTGAACTCGAGCTTGAACTAGACGAATCCTCAGGAACTGGGGGGCCTGCGTACTGATGTCTACCATCTAGATATGTTCGACATGTGATAAACTTGAAGAGGCACAGTCGAATATGGAAATACGTACTTATAATGTACCACACCGCACTGATAGCTCCAAAACCAATAAAAACAACAGAAGCATAATCTGGAAAATAGTTGGAGGGGTAAAAATCGTGTTCTCAGCAAGCTAAAAGTACTTACTCATCGTAACAGTTGTCACAGGTATCACGGAAGGCATCGAGAACAGTACTATGGCAAATATTATCCAAAGCAAGGCGATCGTGTTAATAATGGTGCCCCATTTCCCTAATGCAAAAGGAGCGTCCAACATATCCTCCCTTCCATTGAGCAGAGATATAGCTACTGGCATAGCGTAAGATGCCCCTAGACACATCACAGCTACACCACTGAAAGCATTAAATGCTGCAGAGGACCCAAGGTATATAAGTCCGAGTAGCACTTGGATTATAGTAGATAAAAGGAAAGCATTTAGTGGAACGTCATAAAGATGGGGATTGATCTTGGAGAAGTGCCGGTGAAAGGGAATGGCCTTATCTCTTGCAAAGGCCCATGTGGCGCGAGAGGCGGCACAAGATATTGATATTGCGCAGAACATGCCAATACCAAAAACTGCAAGAAGGTTAGGGCGACAAAAAAGTGGTTGATACTGGTTTCCTTACTAATGAACCACTATGTGTGACTTTAGTGTCTGAAAGACCAACTGTGAGCAATACATAAAAACTCACCACACCAAAGCCACCTGCTTCTGAACCCATGATTAACGTGAACATGACGCCAATGGGCTGTCCCGATGACACTGACGTTGATTGCCTTGTTAGCGTCGAAAGATTCCTTAGTCAATTCGGAGCATACCAGCAATCAAAGTCGCCGCATCCGGCAGCGTAAAAACGATGGGAAGGAGGAAAATAAGTCCGGTAAGAAAACCGATAGGTATCGACCATGAAATTGCCCGCGGGAGAACTTCAGAAGGATTGTGGACTTCCTCCGCCATATTAGCGACTATAAAGGCAAAAAAATTGATCCGTTGTTTCAGTTCAGATATCAGGCTGAAACGCACTCATTCCAATAGCTGCATACGTGTATGCTAAAGGATGTGTTTTCAGCATGGCCTACATAAAATATGTGGAATGCGGGTTCGTACCAGGCTGTCCAATAAACAAAGATATCATGTCAGCTTTCATTCTATCCTACCGGAAGCATAGCACATACCGGAAGCAAACCAATGAAGAACGACCAGCCAGGCGTCCAACCTGATGCAGAAGGGTCGAAATGACCCAGTGCATAAGCAGCCGAGTGACGTCCAGCTGCTGCTTTCACAGATAAAGCTACCAGTATCACTAATATACATATAAATACTTGTTGATGTATGAAAGGAGTAGGAAATGCAATACTCGCCTATAATACCAAGGGCAGTCCATATGGCACATATAATCTAGATAGCTTCGACATCAGTTTTACTGGAACCTAAAGACACGAAACACTGACATCGATCGTAGGTAGGTACTTGTTGAAGAAGATACAAAATATGCACGCAATAGCAGTGACAGCCAGAAAGATCAGATCTACAAAAATGAAAGGTGGTTCACATGACATGATGCATTGCCATCCGTTATCATTTTGTACGTACAAGTCTGCCAGGGCGTAGCCACCCAATCTGGAAGGAAAATGCCAGCGCCTGCTACGGCAAGCTGCGCAGTCCCTGATAACAAGTCGTCAGATCAACTAGCTTTGAGAAGTAGAAGGAAAGAAGCCCCACCAAAGGTAACGCTCAAGGCGATCGTCCAAACGCCAACCATCGTAAGCCATCCATTGATCCATGATAATAATAGCCTTGTCTGTGGGGATGCAAGACGGAAGCACCAGTAATATGCACCAGCGGAAGTAGGGTATTTGGAGCATATCTCGGCGAGGGAAAGAGCGAGAGTTTCAGTGAGGATAGATACTAAAACCCACCTAGAAATATGTGTCAATCCATTGAGAAACACAGACATCTTACGCATGTGCACTAACCCCCAAATCATCACGACTGGTCCACCTCCAATCAAAGATGTTGCAATAGGTGCGGCAAGACCGTAAGCTTATCAGGACAACAAGTGGTCAGTCGATGAAGTGTATACAAGATCCTCAGTGTACTCACGAACTGCCATGATAGCTAATACAATGTTACGAGTGAGCCATGAATATGTATAAGAAACGGAAAAACATACCAAGTGTCACTAAGACGCGATAGGTCAGACAAGATAATAGATATATAATTTAAGGATACGCACTGAAGAGGATATGAAACAATCCTCGAGACTACATGATAAACGGTAAGAATGGTTTGCCACGAACGTCAATAGAAGAAACCTACTCGAGCCATTTCCTGCGTGTAGCCCAACTTCTGTAGACCTTCGCTAGCCAGTGCATCGGAGTTGGCTTCGTTGGCTACACCCATCGTCGTTAAGAATGCAAGGGATAGTGTGGTAGTTAAAATTGTTGAATATCGAACCAGCTTTTGAACCAGATAGTCACTACAGAGCAAACGGGATGGAGTAGCGTGGGCTGTGTGCGGAGGCGAATTATCAGCAAAAGCGAATAAGGTACCGTATGAGATATGGTAAGCCCACATTGACTATAAAAGATCGAAACACCCTTGTGAATAAACATGTTGTTATGCACCTTATCAGACCAGAAAAGGATATGACATGGGTTAACCCGGATAGCTTCTTCTAGCTTGGCTGAGAGATATTCAAAGTCGTGTCTCTACCGTGGAACTTGAAACTTGAGGTCAATCCTACATTGCGGTAACACGCGATTCAATCGGTTTGCTATATCTACCATTTTACAGCCCAGTTCCTGACTTGGTGAGAATACATTCCATAGCAAATTGTCAGCCGCCGCAAGGATAATGTGACCATGAAAGCGCCCTTGGTTCAAGTTGACAGCCTGAGGGCCCCCTTTAACTCTCACCGCTGTTCGGAGCTATTTTTGATCTGTCACAAGCAATTGTTCATGATGTATCGGCAAACTTGAAGAAATACCAAAACAATTGAGCCTCGACTAAGACTGGTATATCTAAATTATACCATCTATTGCAAAACATAAGAAGATAGATGCGAGAATGAAAGCATGCGTTACTTACAAGTCGAAATGATTGGTTTGCTCGCGGTTACGAAATTGGACTCTGAAAAGTTTGACAAGCACCGTCTCGGCAACCGGCGGGAATTTAAAACCCAGATACATGTCCTCAATGTAATAGGGGCCAAAGTAAACACGAGAGTTGCTACGTTAGAAATCTTTATTTTTTACTCCCGGCACCCACCATGCCCAAGAAAAAATGCAGCAAATGCTCTCAGGGAGACTCGACACCAATGATGCGCTGTTCCAAGTGCAAGAACCGGCTTTATTGCGTAAATGATCCTGCTTTTTGACTTTTAACACTAAGGTGCTGATATGATGCTATATCGAAGTCTAAGGAATGTCAAATTGCCGATTGGTTTTCGCATAAAGAACATTGCGCAAGTGCCCCGAGCGCTCAGAACACGAACGTGACCGGCATCGTCATAGCATGCAACAAAGACAGAGTACACAACCCCATCTTCCAATCGACAGTCATTGAACCGACGCACCAAATCCATAGCCTCGGAATTGAGTGCCCTCTGTTCAACCAAGTCGGCTTTCCTATCGTGATGTATCGTCATATTCGCCAAAATTCCTTAACCATGCATCGCGATCCCGGTCTGGACAACCAAATAGCTACATACCTCATGATTGAGCCGACCAATGGGTTTGCCACCCCCGAGTAAGATGTCTCATTGTTTTAGAATCGGTACTTCCGAATCTTGACACAGCGAAAGGTGGCAGCAATGTATCGGGGCGGTATGTGATCTTTGACTGCTCGCAAACATTGATTTAATTTTTATTTCAGGTTACAGTCATGCGCCGAGATGGAAAACCACTGACATTAGAAGCAGTGGAGACCATCTGGATGTTCGCGGACCGTGTGCTTGACCTTTTTGGTATCGATCATACCCCGCCCGCTCGCACAATGACTCCACAGGGATTCCATTGTTTCTGTCAGGAATATAAAGATGGGAGGTTGTTGAATGGGTACGACAATTTCAGAGATATGCCTGTGCCTCTTTGAGAAGCGGCGTTGCGAGTGGATGCTAGCAGACAAGGCGAGAAACGTATTCTCTGATGTATTTGTAACGTACCATCACTTGTACGATTAATGTTTGTATTGAGCGGACTCCAGGAATATGGATATGACTTGTGAACCGTTGGAAGTTCGTATTTCATGTACACACTCATGTCATAAAAGCGAGTGAACGGGACGTCGTGATTGCCAGTGCCTGGCCTATATAGCCGAGGCATGATCAAGCGATGTCTAAGGATAGCACTGGAATGTATTTTTGCTTCAAGGTACCCTTGAGCGCGCATATATAAAGACATGACATGAGAGAGTGTGGAGAACAACTTGAACATATCTTTCCTCGAAGCCAGTCTAACGATGTCTAGCACATCTGCCCTCCATTCGAATGCATGCCGCTGTAGTAATGACTCTAATGAAAAGGCGAAAGCCGATATTCGTGATGTGGCGCGTGCGCATGCTTGGCTTTCGTTGCAATTTGCTCTGTACTTTGCACCCCAAAACGCCTCTTCGCTCGTGCTCACCGTTGGCCTCAGCATAGGCCGTATAAACTGTCCATCGTGTCTCCGTATATTCCTGTTCTCGACTGATATCACATCAAAGTCTCCGCAGTCATGCAAACATCCGCTCTTTCATTACTATGTTATCTCTCCTTTTTATCCGTTGCTCAGGCATCGGTCACTGTCTACAGTCAAGTTCGTCTGGGAAGTCCTACAGGAACAGCATCCGGCTCTGCAGCCTCATATACTGGCGCAGCCGCTTACGATCCCACAATACTGAATCCTCCCCCAATCCCTAGTCCAGCTCCTGCTACCCAATTTACCCTGCAACTCGCTAGCAGCGCCCAAAATGTTCAAGGACTCTCAATTCCCCAGCCAGGCGCATTCTTTGGCTTTAGCATAGAAATGTCAGTTATAAATCAAGTTAGTGAGTATTGCCCTCCTTTTTATCTTTTCAGGAGTTGTACCCCTCTGACCGCGCTTTCATTGGGTAGTTGGCATCAATTCGTGAGTAACATGAGCATCTGCCCTCTATCGATATGTTTTTACATCACTTCTCAACTTTTAATCAGAACCTTTCTCCAAGTCCCTTTCCTGAATCTTATGGCCAACGTCAAAGAACGCGCAGGACGAGTGCATGTTCGGGTTGGTGGTAACACACAAGAGTATGCCACTGTAGTTCCTACGCTGGCAGACGGAAAAGACATGGAGAAGGACAAGACTTCTCTGACCAACCCCGTATGCCCCCCGTCTCATCTCACTTAATTCTATGACTGAACATCGAATTTGAATTCCATAGACCCAAACACCGGGACTGTTCCTCACCTACGACATTTTTTACATGCTCGCAAACGTCACAGCACTCACAAATGTCAACTGGTATCTTGGTGTGTATTTTATCAAGCTTCAGACAAACTCTGTGCAGGAGTGACATTTTGATACTTTAGGGGTACCATTCAACGATACCTCAAATTTCCGTTTGCAGATAGCTGAAATCGGAGAAGCCGTCTTGGGCGATCATTTACTTGGGTTGCAAGTCGGCAATGAGCCTGATCTTTACTCTGCGTAAGTTCCACTCACCAGTCATATCTACAACGCTGAAAGCTGAGACCCTCCTTAAGTCACGGCCATCGTCCTCAAACTTATAGTCCATCTGATTACTTTGGGGAATTCGGTACGATTATACAGGCAATTGCTAACGACGCCAACATCCCTGTGAAAAACAATCTCATTGGTCCATCTGTATCTGGTACCTGGACGCCTGAGGATGTCTGGAATACCGGTTTCGTGCCTTCGTATTCTAGCAGTCTCGGAGCCCTCGCCGTCGAACAGTATGTATCAATATATTTCGGGATTCACGTTTGTCTAATCTAATCACGATGTATCTGTCAGTTATCCTACCGACAATTGCTACGCTGAATACGGTATTGGACAACCTGTTGATCCACAGACCGTGTTCCCGCAATTCCTCACCCATGCATCTGGGCAGGGGCTCGTCGCACCGTACCTCAACTCGACGAATTACGCCCAATCTCAAGGAAAGCCGTTTTTGATGTTTGAGACGAACACCGCGTCTTGTGGTGGCTTCCCGGGTATCAGTGACAGCTTTGGGGCTGCGCTTTGGGCTCTTGATTATGGTTTGCAGATGGCATATAGCAACTTCTCCGGAGCCATGTTACATGTCGGTGGACAGAATGTTTACTATAACGTGCGTGTATTGCCTTATTGCCTTCTATAAAATTCACGGCTTACGGAATCCTTTCCAGCCTTTCACTCGTAAGCCAAGCTTTCGTTGCTGTTTACTTCCGTGATCAATGAGGCATATACTTCCTTTAACAGCGCCGCCCACTAATGAAAGTTCCTATAACCAATGGACTATCGGTCCTGTCTACTATTCGGTTCTCGCCCTTGCTGAAGCTTTCGGTACCTCCAACAACTCCCGTATTATCGATCTCGGTGCGAATAGCCAAAACCAATACACTCCTGCGTATGCCATCTACGAGGGTAGCAACCTAGTGAAAGTCGCACTCTTTAACTTCATGACGGATCCATCTGGCGCAAATACATACACAGCAACGATCTCGATCGATGGTTCAGCTGCAGGCCTCCCGAACGGAGTCCCGACTCAAGCGCACGTCAAGTGAGTCTCTTCGGTATGTCCCTTTATAAGGACGACCTCACTAACGTGCACACCTCAGATATCTTTTGGCACCCTCAGTATCCAGTAAGACAGACATGACGTGGGCGGGCCAGGTAAGCCCAAGTTAAGTAGGCACGAAAGCAGTCACACTCATGCTCCCTTTCAAGACTTTGGGCGGCGTGTTCCAGTCAGATGGTCGCCTCGCAGGTAGTCTCAATGTCGAAACCGTTACTTGTGATCAAAACGCCAACACTTGTCAAGTACAAGTCCCTGCGCCCGGTTTCGCGCTCGTGTTCCTTTCCCAGTCTAGTCTATCCGAAGTGTCGCCTTCGGCCCCACAAACGTTTCCGACGACCGCCTACACACAGACTATCAATACGGTGACCATCAATCCTTCGGTACTTGCGACGTCGAATGGACGTGGAAGGACAGGTGAACTGGGGAGCACGAGTAAAGGAAATCCAAACGGAGCGAGCCGTGTGGGTGTTGTAGGTTCGGGAGTGGCTCTTTTGCTCTCTATCGTCGTTGGTGCCTTTGTGATTGGTCGAGAAGCAGTGCGGCTATAGATAGAGAGAGGGAACGAACTGACATTTGTATGGAGCTATTTCCACCACCACAGACATTTGAACTGATCTTACTGACCATTTCATGAATTCTTTGTATACATGCACTGCGTTGTAATTTTTTTCTTCTTTTTGTGACGCTTGTCAGGACATCATTCGCCTAGGCTTAATCTGCATGTCTGCATCTTGTTTCTTTGCAGTTCACATTTATATAATAACTGCACGAAATGCATTGCTTCATTTCCTCTTAGATATTATCAAGCTTTGTATGGCTGCTCAAAACCTGTCAGCTCGTCGAGTGTCACTTACAAAGCCCTAACTCGAAGGATCTCACGTGCTTGCTTTGAGTCGCTTTTCAAATCCTCTGAAAGTGGATGTATTTCATCATAATTCTCTCATGGCTCCATGCATATATGGTGGGATGGCCGAGCGGTCTAAGGCGCCAGACTAAGGAACCACATCATATGATGATGAATCAATCTGGTCCGAAAGGGCGGGAGTTCGAATCTCCCTTCCATCAAATATTTTTGAATTGCCATTGAATTTGTTCCTGGACCCATACATAACAATCGAGTCTTAGGTATTTTTGTCAGTTGTCAGTCCTGTTCACGAATCCTCCTTATACATGCACTACGTTTGCGATTTTTTTTTTCTTTTTGACGCTTGTCAGGACTTCATTCGCCCAGGCTTGAATCTGCATGTCTACATCTTATTTCTTTGCAGCTCACATTCATATACTAACTGCACGGAATACATTGCTCCATTTTCTCTTAGATATTACCAATAACAATAGTCGTACAACAGCCAGCAATCTGATGCAAACCGCAAGGTTTCTACTTGATGTTTACTTGGTGTAGAGCGTCAACTTTGTGTGCTTGATCCCTATTTCGCCCGCCGTCACCAAGAAATCACGACCAGCTTGCGTGTCAGCTTGTGCCGATCTCTCCTGATGGGCCTAGAGCACGATAAAGTATGAGGACCATGTAATGTACATCATGATGGAGCTCGGGCTGGATATACTCACCTCGATGCTGGGCCAACCGCAGACCATGTAGTACAGGTTCTCGTCCTCAACCGTCTGCCCGAACACGATCATCCCCTTGCTGACTTCCTCGGCTTGTTTGAGCAAACCAACCACCTTCTCTCGCTGCTCGGGAGCATTCAGCTTGAATGTGAACACCTCGGTGATGGGTTCTTTGAGGGCGTTGAGGACACCTGAGAATTGGACATGGTACATTTGGGGGGCGCCGCCGAGAGAGGGGGTCAAAGATTCGATGAGGCTTGGGTACGATGGCGCGGCGATAAAATCATGATGATGCTTCAAGCTATCCCAATCTACGAGATGCGGCACAGGTTAGATGGATCTCCTGTGAAAACATAATCCTACATACTGAGGAAGATGTATCCAGTGTCAGGGCTTTCGACCTGTAATCCATAGAAAGCACTGTCGGTCGATCGCAATCCCGCTGATTAGCGAGATGATGTGACCGATTTGAGATGTGTAGCTCACTCTTGTACTCCTGGGGCTTTCAGTACGATGTCGAGAGGAGCTGCTACTATACTGGGATCCTTCTGGTATGCTTCGGAAGTGGGGAAAACAAGGATTTCGGTGGTTGGGAGTGCCATATCGACGAAAGCTGCAGTAAAGATACCCTTTCTCGATTATCAATTGCAAGCCTCGTGATATAAGGATCTACGCAGCGCACTATCGGCCTATGCCTCCGATCAATCAAAAGACACCGATGTGACTGACATGATCATAAGACAAACCCGCAATAGGTCAACCAGAAGAATACAAGGCGCAGAATTAGAGCGGCCGCAACATCCACTAACTACCTGTGTGCGAGACAGAAACTGCATGTAGCATGTGCACATCGCCTTTCAGTTCTCGAGTCATTCTGATGCATGAATAGCCGGGCGTAGCATAGTAAAAGCCAGTTCGATAATAAGAGCGGTTTGAGAAAGTTGTGGTAGGGGATAAAGACTCGGAAAACGGTATTGGGTACAACAGAGATATTTCAATACATGATACTTAACTGTATTGTAGCCCACCCAAATATAATTAGAAAATAACTGTGATCGAGTTGGTAATGAACGCACATAATCAGATTTATTGTAGAAGTTGCGATACACAACAGCCTACAAAGTTTACTACGACCTCGCAAAGCCAACTTGTGGCCACGTTGCAGCATTGGTTTGATGCTCTCCTACAAGGGTGTCAGGAAAGGTTCACAAACCCATGACATATGAAAGAAACTTTACCTCATAAGCAAGTGTCACTTCATCCTTATTCAGGGGTTCTTCTTGTGCCCGTTTCCACAACGCCTCGTACACGTTACCATCATAGACACCAAGAGCACTAGCCGGACTGAGAGTGAGCAAAGATCAAAATTGGTAACCGTTTCCGACCAACCTGTTTAATTCCCAGTCCGAGAACCCAAAGGCATCGGTGAGACCGATCGCGTTGGGAAGGAGCTCTAAGCATAGATCTCGGATGGACAATCGAAGACTACGAGCGGGATCACCAGACTCCCCGCGAGGAAGAATATTGAATGATAAAAAGTCGACTAAATTCGATTCAATTGTAGTCAGGAGATACTTGGGTGAGATGGTTGAATGTTGGTCTGATTGCATCATTGAATGAAAGTTACTCACAAGACGCAAAAGGTCACTGATGACTCGTTTCTCGAGATTGAGGATGTGAAGGTCTTTGACAATGTGGCCTATTTGTGTCGCGACGAACGCATCTACAACGGCTCTAGATACTCTTTGAGATGCGCTTGCATCGTCATCACCTTGGTTGCGCGCAAAGTCCCTGACAACAAAAGCAGCACGCAATTCAAGTAGTAAAATGACACTGGCGAGATCGTCCCATGTCGACGAATTAGTTATTTGAGGGGGCTTCGTTGAATGGCAGAGGCGAAGATAACTGGAAAAGGGCGATAGACTTGACATGGACGATGTCTTTGTTGAATATATATTGCTGTATGACTTCAGTGCTGTGCGAATGACTTGTCCATCAAGGACAAAATTGTCCCCTTCATATCTAATGAGCGCATGAGTGTTTGACATCTCCGCGATACACTGGGACTGCGTACGTCGCGCTTGGAACATAATCCGCGTAAATGCGACCAAGGCCAGAGAAAGCACTATATCCGTGTCCTCCCATAGATCGTCTAGCCGTTTCTAAATCCTCAGTTCCTGTCGTAGAGACCAGTATCTTCAGTCCAGCTGTAGTCGCGTGTATCTCGGGTAACAGGGAAGCATCTCCTGACGCCAGACGTGATGACATCTCGTTAAAAGCCGTAGTCTGAGAAAGGGAAGATAATATTAATTCTGCAGAAACTGATATCGGTGCTGCTTACGATCCGTTGTCCTAGCAGAATAAAAACATATGCACGCGATAAAATGGGAAGAAGCCTGTAGAAGGTTGATGGATATGATATAACTTGACGTTCGAGTCCGTCGACATCCCCACCTCCTTGCCTACGTACAGTGGTATATCGAATTGAAATTGTAGCCGCTGTAGTGTGTGTATGTGCAAGATCAGTACGACATCTTCTATAATATATCATATAGCATACCTTTAGCCATAGTCCAGCCTCCACTGATTACCATGCTGAAGGATCAAGGTTGGTTTCCGCTATATGCATATATTTACACCCAGAAATACCTTGATCGAATGTAGAGCATCTGGAAGAAATGAGATGATGATCGAGCAGCTGCATTGGGGACTTACCCCTCCATAGCTCAGCTTAGCATGGGGAGGTTTCACATATTGCCCGTCCCTCGTCACTTGGGCAAACCTTGAGAGCATATTATCCCTTGGTATCTTTACATGATTGAAGCTGGCAAATCCATTGTCGTTCGAGGCATTACCTGTGCCATGAAACCTAAACTGAGCTATTATCTGTAATTCAGCAGACAACGTACATACCCCCTAGGGCCTTCGGGCCTATGTCACCGATTGTGAGCCCTGGTAATACCCGATGATCCTCTGCAAAAGATGAGACATGTAACTGAAAAGGAGACTACAGACGAACCTAAAGATCTCAATTGCACCAAAAACAGATGTGGGCCAACGTCTTTGCCTCCAGGAAGTATAAGTTTAGCCTGAACTACACCATGAGTAGCAGTCTTCCCTAATGCCCCGATCCACCACTTTCTGCTTGTCAATGTAGGAGAGTGAATATCAAATTCGTCTGTCTCCGGGATATAGGTGGCAGTAGTCTCTAATCTCGAAACATTTGTTCCATGTCCAAGTTCGGTTTGGAGATAGCAGCTGCACTCAATTGCCTTGTAATCCTGACGTTCTGGATTAAAACCGTGGAACGGATACATACCCATGTATGGCTTTGTTAGCAGCAAGGTGCCGGTATCTTTGTAACATAGAAGCTGAACCTTGTGATAGTAGCACTGGTTCAAAAGCTAGGAAAGAAGGTAACGTTGAATGTAGATCTAGACAAGAACGGGGATCTAAGTACCTATCAAGTGTAGTCTAATCGGGAGCGTTTCGTCAAGCATGTTCATCGCTTCCGAGGTCTCCTGTGAGGACCATTTGTGGATATCCTCAAGCTCGAGAATTCGATTGGTCATGGCTAAGCCTCTCCTGTATAAATCGCCGCGCCCCAAGAAATCTCTGCATCAAGTCAGAGCTCACCACAAGTCCTTTCGGAAACCCAAGTGGTACTGTCATACGACTCACCTCTGACTCTTATCGAAAACCGGGTCCTCAGACACTATCCTCTGCACCCTACAATGAGCATCCCAGTTTTCTCGCCCATCTTATGGTACAACCTGTTTTGGTAAATTACTCCTTGAAGGCGACTATGAACTTACCGTAGAGTAAATCGCGGATGACTGGTATGTCTATGGTAGCCTGTGAGCGCGCATTCGCCATATCAACCCTTGTCTGGCTGCTAGCGTCAAAGTGCACCATTTCGTGGTATAGTTTCCTGTTGTCATAAACTTTCTAAGACTCCCTTCATGAGAACTGGAGAAAGTTGGACCCGGTCAGGTTGTTAGCCGGAAACAACCATTGGTGCGCCAAGGCCACGGAGTTACCGCTTTGGGCTAGAACCTCCACGTAAATTGATTTTTTGTACGTAATCTACTAAATCGGTTTAAGTTGTTCGCAACGACCTTTTGTTTTTCTTCCACCTCATCTCGTCTTTTCGAGTCTGGAAAACGCTCAGAGGATTTGGTAAATAATTCTTTGGCTCATATAATGTCAAGTTATATATTTAACACTATTTTGAAACCATTTTCTTAGACAGAAATGCGTCTCTTCCTCGTCCACTCTTTTCTGCTACTATGCTTGAGCGTTGTCCAAGCCGATGTTACCGTATACGGTCCTTATAAGCAACAGACCTTAGGTATCGCTGGAACAGCCACTGCAGCATCAGCATCATACACCGGATCTGCTGCATATAACCCCACCACTCTCACACCACCTCCTGTTCCAAATCCGCCGCCACCTAGTCAATTCAACATTCAGCTCCAGAATGGTGGTGTTCCTGGGCTATCAATACCGCAAAAGGGTTCTTTCCTTGGCTTCAGTGTTGAGTTCAGTGTGGTCACACAAATCCGTTAGTTGCTTTGTTTTCCTCGTAGTATATCATTACTGATAAACGTTCTAGTTGGACGAAACAGGTACAGCTCTGCGCATCTCTTATAATGTCATTGATATTGATAGTATCCATAGCTCTTTCTTACAGGTACCATTCTTGAACTTGATGGCTAACATAAGAGAACGTGCTGGAAGCATCAACATCCGTGTCGGTGGTAACACACAGGATTCGGCCACTCTTGTCAGTAGTATTGCGGACGGAGCTGATTTGGAAAAGGACTACTCAGGCAGTACAAACCCTGTAAGTTACATCTCATACAGCATTGTCAGCATGTTCCTCACGCGCCTCGATTGCAGACTGCAACACCTCCAACGATCTTTACGTCAGATATCATGAAAATGATGTTAGGCATATCCAATCTGGTTAACGTCCGCTGGTACATGGGCTTACCTTTCTATAACACGTCAAACTTCCGTCTGGAGATAGCTGAAGCTGGGGAATCTATTCTGGGAGATAATCTTATTGGCTTGCAGGTAAGCTATATGCAGTAATTCAGTCATTCAACATGAATGCTTATTCAATGCATTTTACAGGTTGGAAACGAGCCTGACCTCTACTCAAGGCACGGTCATCGTCCGGCTGTAATTAATTCGCTGCCTCTACCATCTTCACAATTCTGAAATGTAGTCTAGAACTATGGTCCCAGTGACTACGTGACCGAGTTTGGCCAGCTTGTAACCGCTATGCAGAATGACGCTAATGTCCCCAACCAAGGCCTTCTTATTGGTCCTAATCTGGCTGGTGTCTGGTCACCGGAAGATATTTGGAATACTGGGTTTGTGCAGCAATACAACCAGGAGCTCTCTGCTCTCGCAGTTGAACGGTAAGCTTTGGGCGATTTTCCAAATTTGAATATGTCACGAACATTGGTGTTACCTAGTTATCCATCAGACAATTGTTACGCTACATTTGGCATCGGTACTCCAAGGACCGGGCAAGAGATGTTTCCCTCATACCTGACTCATCAATCTGGCATAGATATAGTCTCCTCGTATCTCAACTCCACAAACTATGCTCAATCCGTTGGAAAACCGTTTTTGATGTTCGAAACCAACACTGCGTCTTGCGGTGGTTTCCCCGGCCTTAGTGACAGCTTTGGGGCAGCATTGTGGGGATTGGATTATAGTCTACAGATGGCATATTCGAACTTTTCGGGTGCACTGATGCACGTCAGTGGTCAGGATGTCTATTACAACGTACGTGTTCTGTAATGTTGTATGTCGGAGGTTTGATTAAGTCTCCCTTTCACAGCCCTTCACGCGTAGGTCTTTCAGAGCTCGGTCAGTAATGAGCACATATCTAAATCTTTCCTCTAGCTCCACCTACTAACCAATCGACCTTCCATCAATGGACCATTGGACCTATCTATTATTCAGCCCTCGTCATGGCTGAAGTACTGGGTTCCTCCAATGCCTCTCAAGTGGTTGATCTCCAAGCAAACGGTAACAACGAGTTCACTCCAGGCTATGCAATTTATGAACATGGCCAGCCCATGAGAGTCGCACTGTTCAACTACGTATCAGATCCCACAGGGGCAAGCGATTACACAGCGAGCATTTCCATCAGTGGTGGAATGGTTCCTGCGCAAGTTAATGTGAAGTAAGGCTTTTGCTTGGACAGTGGAAGGCAACACAACCTCTGACGGTACTTTCTCAGGTACCTCGCAGCTTCTTCGGTTGCTCAGAAGTATAACTTCACTTGGGCGGGTCAGGTAAAGTCATCTCCCTGTAAATCGCTATACGTTTTATAAATTCTTTCTCACCTTTTGATTTCCTTCCTTCAGACCTTTGGTGACGTCTTTAGCTCTGACGGAAGACCAGTGGGCCAATTAGACGTCCAAACGGTCACTTGCGACCAGAGCAACAACGTCTGCTCAATCCACGTCCCCGCTCCCGGCTTTGCTCTCGTCTTCCTGAACGGCCAAGCGTCATCTGAATCCGATTCGGGCGCGACCATGACGTTCCCTACCACTGCATACACCAAGACCGAGAACACAGTTACCATCGATCAGGCAGTACTCGCAACGTCGAACGGTGAGCGAGGCATGAGTGACATGTTGGGAGGCACGAGTAAAGGTCGTGTGAACAGTGCCTTTGGGTTGTCGCAAGCTCTACCAAGTATTGGCGCCATCATTGCTGGTGCGCTTATTGTTGGGAGATTGAGTTCACTTATTAGATGATAGACCCTGGATTTTGACTGGTTCTCCTGTCCAAGCTGTGCAATGACGGACATCCTGACTACTTTACGACCACTCTAATATTCTTTCTTTCTTGTTTAGCATGGTTTTTCTTAGGAATTTCAACACATTACTTACATTCAAGTTTACACGCACCCACTGCACCACATTGTAGCATAACACCTTTCCCGCATAGACTACATTCTCGCTTTCCCTGCTTTGCTCGTAGCACAAAGTTAAATACATCGTTAGTCTTTGAAGTTGATACGGAACATATTTGGCAGAGATACAAGTAGGCATGCAATAGAAGTACATTTTGCATCTTGAGGCTGCTTTGTGTATGTAAGTATTCAGCACTGGCACAAAATCACAGGTGGGTAGGTCATGCGGTCTCGTCAGTTTTGACCTTTTTGATAGTCTTGACAGTTGGAACGCCTTGTCCTCGTAGGCCTACATCCGGGCCACCGTCAGGTTCTACAGCCCGCTTTCTCTTCTCCCCTGCCTTCTCGTCATCGTGGGTACTTGAGCTAGGCTTATCGCTATTTTCCTTTGAGCGCCCTTCACCCCTGTCCCGACCTCCTCCCCGGCCACGTCCTCCACCACGTCCCCCTCCACGTCCTCCCCCGCGTCCACCACGACCTCCTCCACCGCGACCGCCTCGCGAGGACCCTCCTTTTCGTTCTTGAGAACGCGACAGCGCTGACCGTGCTGCGAAGTTGGCCCGTTCTATCTGGAAATCCTTCTCTTCGCTCTCTGCAATATTTTACAGTCAGACAAGAGGCCAGGAGGTTGTAAAACGTAGAATATGCAAACCTTCGGGAACAGCCCAAGTGACTTCCTTCGAGTTGACTGTTTTTATGCTTTCTTTCACAAATGCGACTTCATCTTCTGTGAGAGCCTTGTCGAAGCCAACGAAACCAAAGTCATCGCCTTTCTCAAATTTGATAAAGGGTACGCGAGCAAACCGTTCTCGCAATGGATTCTGGAGGATGTATTAGCAAGCCACATGGAGTAAATAAACCGTTGACCCTACCTTCATCTCTGCAAAGTTTGCATCACCTCCACAGCCAGTGAATTTGAGCGTCGCGCCTTTCACAAGGGGGACATCTTCGTTTTTCACGCTTCCTCCGTCTTCCTCCTGCACTCGTATTTTGCTTCCCATGAACTCCAGCCATACTTCTGGTTTGGGCTTGTCCTTGTGACTACCACCTTTCTCATTTTGGCCCTCTTTAAAGGCGTTAAATCCGCGCCGACTGGTCATAGTGTCCTTCCTCATAGAAGCACTCTTTCCCGTTAAACCTTTTTCTTTGATTTTCATGTCGCAGTAGGCTTCCCTGCAAAACATCAGATTTCGTGTTTTAATTAAATACATAAATAAAAAGTTGACTCACTTTGACATGATAAGAAGCTCTTCACCGTCCCATTTTGGTTTAGGGTCTGCATTCAAGAAAGCATTTGCAGACTCCATACTAGCATATTCCACAAAAACAGATCCCTAGAGAACTGCCTCAGACATTAAGCATTCGGTTAACATTCGAGGAAATATACCTTGAACTCCTTTTTGCCATCCACGCGCCGCATTCTGACTGCATTCGCAGTACCGTATTGGTTGAAGAAATCTTCGAGCTTCTTCTGGAGTTCAGGTTCTTCTTTCCCAAAACCTTTCTGTAGGTTGGTGCGCTATAGAGAATCTATGATTGGGAAGAAGACCTATGCTTACCGCATAAACGCTACGCTCAAATTGCCCCTTTGGCTCCTGAACTTCGGTACGGCGCCTAACATTCTCACCAGCTTCATCCACTTCTAGCTCTGTGCTGGTGCGCAGAGCTTTAGCTATCCACACTACACCAAGGGCTGCGAAATCACGCATACGCGTAAACGAGGATACAATTTTGATGGGGACCCAATGTTCTTCATTGGCAGTATGTAGAGTCCACATAAATCTACGGGTTCAGAATCTAGCGGGGGGTAATGGTGACATAAGTAGGATAGCTCACCTGTCAAACGGAAGGTTTGAGTCTGCAAAATAAAATTCGACTATCATCGTAGTTCACGTCCCGAGTCAGCATATCATTTCAGTAGAACAGGATCGTACATTACTTTGTTTGCGTGCATTCGCCATTTTGTCCGCCTCCTCTTCCTCCGTCATTTTTACATTCTCCGTCACGGTCGCAGCTGCTGTCGCAGAAGTGGACGCAGACTCTTCAGTTGCGCCATTTTTGGCGGGTTCAGGTACCGCAGCAGACATATGTGACAAAAAAAATGAAACAAAAAAGATAATAAGAACAAGTAAAAGATAGGAAGTGAACGAGTTCCCAGACAAGATTCAAGGAAATCGAGGGCTCGCAAGATATCCAAGCTGTTCTCCGAATCCCGAGTCTGGGACATATCGCGGGATTTGCCGAAAGATGATCACTTCAAGGTTAAGGTTCCCTTATCTACCGATCATCATCTCAGTGCAAACAAAGCAAACTGAGTGAAACACCGAATAAGGCTTTGGAGTTGAGTGGGGTAGGCTCCAGAGTGTCTGTGTTGACAAGTACACAATCATAGTGTTGTTCTTGGTTGAAGCTAGGATTGCACTGTAAAATATTGCGCCCTTCGCTCCAATCCTCCAGTGATTGGTACATAAGATATATACATTGGTATTTTCTGATCTGTTAAAAGAGTAAGGTCAGAGCCGGTGTCATGCACCAAAGTTGATTGGTAGCATTGTGACAACACCAACAAGACACAGTCTTGGGGCACTGGAGCACAACGAAACAACACTCAAAAGAAGAAGAAGAAGAGGTGGGAGTGGTTACCCATTTGGTAGGACTGAGTTGGTTGTTGGTTGTTGGTAGACAATGGGAGGACTCGTTGAGTCCTTCCCCAAGATCTATTGGGGTTTATATACTAATACAGGTTTGTTTGTACATATGTACTGTACAGTTGCTAGAGGCAGTGGCTGCTGATGTCATGGGGCCTAGCCCGTGTGACCAGCTCCACTGTGTGAGATACTTGTAGCTAAAATCTATAACGAAGGGGACGGTGGTCCTAAATGCCGCGTGTGAGCCACATTGTGTCGGTTATTTCGCTTAGTTTCGCTCATGTGGTTTTTGTGGCAACACAGGAGCAGCAGTGCAGTAGTAGTGAACACAGTGAAAATCGTAGCCACACTGAAGAATTCTCACGCTTATAAGAACATTCAACAATTGTAGTGAAAATCGTAGCCACATTGAAAACTCTCACGCTTATAAGGACATTCAACAATTTGTAGTGAAAATCGTAGCCATGTTGAAAATTCTCGTGCATAATTGTTTTTACTACAAAACACGATATAGTGGACCAAAACTCACGCCTGTGGCACGACGTGACACAACTCAACCAAACAAACCTCTTTTCCTACTATGTGTTATGATAACACAATTTTCGGACTTTCCCTTTACTTTTATTCTCCGCTTTAACCTTGTACTATAGCTTTCACACATGGTGCCATGCGGCACTTCCCCTTTCTCACGCCGCGTTGCCTTTCTTCTTATTTTGGACACAACTCTCTCACACAGTGGAGCTGGCTATGCGGGCTAGGCCCTATGACATCATCAGCCACTGTTTTTATCAACTGTATAGTACACATGTACAAACAACCCTGTAGTAGTATATAAACCCCAATAGATCCAGGAGACTCCTCAGCGAGTCCTCCTGTTGTATACCAACTAACTCACTGCATTTTAAGGGGTAACCACTCCCTCTTCATCTTCTCTATAGTGTGTTCCTGTGTGCGCCAGAGTAACTAACTCTTGTTTGTTACACTATGTGGGGAAGTGGTCTGGCCCTACACACAAAACAAATTGTTGTTGAGAATTTGCACATTTTGCATTACAAAAATTAATAGCCATTATTGACCACACTGGTGTGCATAAAAATAAAATCAAAGACCCTTCCCCACACATAAAAACACAGCTTACACAATGTGAGTTTATAACAGTTTATGGTGTTGATTCAATTAAAACTGACACATTGATTACAGAAGCCCAAATTATCAACAAACCAGTGCATATAGCAAATACATAAATATGAATATGAGCAATTCAAATATGCAGTATGTGTAGTATTGTTAATGTGTCATTAACCACTAACTGATATATTGATGTCATTTGTAGACATATTCCACAGACACCTGAACAAGAACATGGTGAACATTGCGATAGAGATTGTATACAACGTTATCAACAGATGACATCACCAAGTGTGCGACGAGAGCATCTCTTGGACCGTAGAGATTTGAGAAATATCAATATTGTGCAACCAAATTTTGGAGGACCTTTGCATGATAATCACATGCCTCAGCCATTAGCTGGACCTGCATACCCTCAATTGCGGCCCCCTTTTCAAATGAGGCAGGGTAACCAGTTGCTTGCTACCCATGGTGTTGACTACAATGAAAGGCTATTAGATGGGTTTCAAAACTGACATGCAGAATGGGTTAATCAACGGCGTAATAGACTACGGAGGCAGGAGTAGGCTGAGGATCAGATGATTCAATGCCAGGAAGCAATACAGCTCCAAAGGCAGGAACAGCAGCTGGCTGAGGATCACCAGGAAAGAGAAATTGAAAGTCAGGAGGCAATTAGACTACAGGTACAGCAGCATTCTCAGCATGCTGATCTGCATTATGAAGAGCTACAAGCTCAGCAACTCATTAGAATCCAAAGAGCTGCTCAAGAAGAGCTTGAAAGGAGGGAAGATGAGCTAGCAGACCAGGCTCACAGGGCTGCCAGGGATGCTGTAGACCAAGGTGCGGACTTAAATGAACCGGTAGCTGCCAGAAATGCACCAAGGATGCCAAAGCCTCAACAACTTGCAAACGAACGAAATATTGCCAACCGCCGCCAAGCACAGATGATACGCCAGGATGCCCGACAACCATATGTAGAGCCTCTATACCGTCATACTTTATGCAACATGGAAGTAGAGTGCCGTAATTGTGGAGCATTACACTGGGATACCGAGAGACTCACAAGTTCCTCTGGGATCCATCCAAAATTTGGTGTGTGCTGCCTTCAAGGTCAAGTTAGGCTGGATTCTTTCCAGGAAGCACCTGCTGCGCTACACCGTCTGTTCCGTGGGGTTAACATTACTGCACGTGAATTCTGCGACAAAGTTCACTCATACAGCAATGCCTTTGCATTTACATCTTTGGGTGTCAAGATAGACCATGCTGTCACAAGTGCTGCAGGACCTTATAGTTTCCGTATCCATGGAGGCCTTCATCATAGCATCAGCGCATTCCATCCACCTGAAGGTGAAACTCCCTCTTTTGGCCAGCTTTACATTCACAACCCACAGACCGCCTTTTTTTACGTAATGAGAATAACCGGGGGCATGGCACTACACCAGCAACCATGCTGGAGATCCAGGATACCCTGGAGCAATTCAATCCATTCATCCCTTTGTACAAGCAAGCTTATCAGATCATCATGGAAAAGCCTGAAGCAGAACGTGCCAACATAACAGCCCATATAGCTCTTGATCAAACTCTGGACCAATATCATTATAATCTTCCTACTGCAGATGAAGTTGCTGCTGTTATCCCTGGAGATGGAGAACAAGATGTTGATGAGCACTGTGATATTGTTTTGCGGCTGAAGCAATTTGATCATGGTGGTGGTCTCAAGCATATCAGCCATTTGCACCCCCTTTATTCACCTCTGCATTATGTTCTCCTATTTCCCTTTGGAGAACAAGGGTGGCATAGGACAATATGGTCCATTCAAAATGCTGATGGAAATATACGCAGTGAATATGTCTCCCAGCAGTGTTATTATGCATACCGTCTCCATCCCTGAAGAACCGATCAATCTAATCTCTTCTATGGTGGAAAACTACTTCAGGAGTATTGCGTTGATGCATGGGCTTCCACAGAAGAAAGTGAATTGAAGTGGGTCCATCATCATCAAAAAGACATAAGGGCAGATCTTTAAGGCGTTAAAGATGCTATGGATCAAAATGATGGGGAAATAGATTTGGGTCAACAGGGCCAGAACATTGTCCTACCATCTTCTCATTCTGGTAGTACATGGCACATGTACCAGCACTTCCAGGACTCCATGGCTATATGTCGCCACTGCCGTAAACCCGATATTTTTCTTACAATGACAGCAAACACCAACTGGCCTGAAATTCAAGAGGCTTTGCTGGAATACAACAATGCTGGTGAAGTAGATGATGACCCCAATATGCCTACAAGAAAACAGACTGCTGCAGACCATCCTGACATTGTTGCACGTGTCTTCTATCAGAAAAAGAAGGCACTGTTGAAGGAAGTCAAAGATGGGATCTGTTTACACTGTGGAATACCAAAAGCGGGGTTTGCCACACATGCATCTTCTCATATTCTTGGAAGATCAATATAAAATCTGTGATGCCACCCAGGTTGACTCTGTTGTCTCTGCTCAAATTCCTGATCCTGTCACACAACCAAAGTTATATTCAATGGTCACAAAGTGTATGATGCACGGTCCATGTGGACCTGAGCACTCTGGAGCTCGGTGCATGAAGAATGGAGCATGCTCAAAGCGCTATCACAAAGAGTTTTGTGCTGAAACCAGATTTGGTGATGATGGTTATCCAGAATATGCAAGGCCTGACAATGGGAGGACTTATACAGCTCCAAGTGGTCATGTTTTTGATAACTGTGATGTCGTCCCTTATAATGCATATCTCTCTGCCGAACATGACTGTCACATCAATGTTGAAATCTGTGCATCTGTTAAGGCTGTCAAATATATTCATAAATATATTTACAGGGGCCATGTGGAAGCATGCTGGCATCTCTTGGAGTTCCCTATGCATGAAGAAAAACCAACGGTATTGCGCCTTCCCGTCCACTTAAAGGATCAGCAAACTGTATTCTTCAATGCCCATGATGATGCAGAGAATATAATCAATAACAACCGTACATCAAAGACTCAACTCACAGAATGGTTCACTGCCAATAAAGATCACCCTGAAGGCCGTCACATACCTTATCAGGATTATCCTCAATACTTTGTCTGGCACAAAGGTGCCAAAAAAAGGACTCCAAGAAAACAACAATTTGCTATAGGGAGAATGATGTTTGTCCATCCAAGCCAAGGGGAGCGCTTCTACCTCCGTACACTGCTCACTGTGGTCCCTGGAGCAGAGAGTTGGGAAGATTTGTGCACATTTGGTGGGGTTTTACATCCAACTTACAAAGCTGCATGTGCTGCACGTGGCCTGTTAGAAGATAATGGTGAATGGGATCAGTGTTTGGCAGATGCAGGAGATATGCAGACAGGCCCTGAAGTCCGTGCTCTCTTTGCAGTTATCTTACTGCAATGTCTCCCAAATGAGCCTGCAAACCTTTGGAACCGGCACAAACACAAGATTTGTGATGATTTACACCATCACCTTCTTCAAAGAGGGATTGCCCAACCTTCAGAAGACCAGATTTATGATTATGGACTATTCTTGCTGGAATCCATACTTACTCAAGCCAACAAGCGTCTTTCAAACTTCCCACCAATGCCTTTTCCTCAGCAACAATGGGAGCCTATCATTGCAAACAATCTTCTCCACGAGCAGCAAAATTATGACAGATTCAATCTTACTTTGGAGGTTGAAGATAATGTAGAGAGGCTGAATCAAGAGCAGCGGAATGCTTTTGATACCATTATGCAGTCAATCCACCATAATGAGGGAACAACTTTCTTTATTCACAGTGCTGGAGGTGGGGGCAAAACATATCTCTGTAATACAATTGCAGCCGCCGTTCAAGCAAGGGATAATCATAATGTTGCTCTATGTGTAGCATCCTCTGGGATTGCATCCCTGCTCTTGGAGGGTGGCCGCACAGCTCATCCACGCTTTGGAATCCCTATTCCTGTACATGAAACATCCACATGCAGGATTCCAAAAAACTCTGACCTCCATGAGGTATTGAGACATACTGGAGTTATAGCCTGGGATGAAGCGCCAATGCAACACCGTCATGGGATTGAAGCATTAGATCGTACATTGCAGGACATTTTGGATAATTAACTTCCATTTGGAGGCATTACAATGGTCTTTGGAGGGGACTTCCGCCAAACAACACCTGTTGTTCCAAGAGGGTCAAGGCAACATATCATTTCTGCCTCTCTTAGAAGGTCACAACTGTGGACAAATATCCATGTCTGCTATCTCACACAGAACATGCGCCTGGACCGTACTCCAGAAAGTGAAGCCTTTGCTAGCTGGCTCCTGGATGTTGATGGTCATTGTGGAATTGCAGGAGATGGAAATATTGAGCTTCCCGCTAACATGCTTATGCCAGAGAACACCATAGACTTATTAGTCGACACTACCTATCCTGGAATTGCAAATGGAGACAAAGATGACCATTATTTCCTCCACCGCACCATCCTCTCTGCAAAAAATGATGCCATTAGCGACCTTAATTCAGCAATCCTCACAAAATTCCCTGGAGAAGAGTTAGTAGCTCTGTCAATTGATAAAGTGGTTGGAGAGGGGCATGAACATTATCCTGTGGAATTCTTCAACTCCTTGCAAGTATCTGGCCTTCCTGAAGCGCACCTCAAACTTAAAGCTGGATGTCCACTTATGCTCCTCCGCAATATTGATCCCCTAAATGGACTCTGTAATGGAACACACATGATTTTGATAGAGATGAAGAGAAGAGTATTGAAGTGCCGTGTCTTGGGAGGAAAACATACAGGAAAGATAGCTTTTATTCCACGCCTCACATTGGAACCTTCATCAGAAGAATTGCCCATCAAGCTATCAAGTCATCAATTCCCTGTCCGTGTTGCCTTTGCCATGACCATCAACAAGTCTCAAGGTCAATCAGTGACACAGGTTGGGCTGGATTTCCGTGTTCCAGTGTTTTCACATGGGCAATTTTACGTTGCATTGTCTTGCTGCACTTCAGGGGAGAGAATAAAAGTGCTATTTCCACATGTTCAAATGACAGACATACCATCAATGTGGTGTATCCTGAAATTCTGACTGGCTTTATCCGTGACTGGCAAGTAGATTTTTCCCCAATTCTTACCTTTTTTACTAAAGTGTTTTATTCTCAGATCATATTTTCATCCTTTACCATTTCTGGAGTCTCTTTTTTTATTTCTCATCAATTTATCAATGTAATACCATAGACTTTTTACGTTACAATATATGTTGATGTTTGTAAAGGTTCAATGAACTATCTGCTTGAATTCAGTATACTGTACACAAGTTTAGGGCAGGCTTATAAAGACATTCAACGACAGAACTGCAAGTCAAACATGCATCATAGGATTCAAAGACTTAACATATATTACAGACAGCATAAGTTTACTTAACATTTTGATCACTTAACAGTGATATTATTATTATTATTATTTATTATATCATAAAAACATTGCTCAAGTGGCAGAGCCACGGGCTGGACCTCGTAAGAATAAGGCAGTGCCGCGCGAGAAAGGTGGAGTTTTTGAACTAAAAGGGAAGTGCCACATGGCACAGTGTGAAAACTACAGTACAAGGTTAAAGCGGAGAATGAATTTTAAAGGAAAGGTCCGAAAATGAAAAGCAAAGTAAAATAGTCGTGTGACTGGTCATGTGACTTGGAAAAAGTAAAAGTACGAAAAGAGAAGTGTAAGTGGGTACTGGTACATCAATTGTAACAAGCATGGACAGGTGTCAAAAATGAAGCAAATATTCAAAAAGACTCGCCTTTGCGCCACACAGGCACAGTGCCACGTGGAATAGTAATTAATATTGCCTTTTTTGAACTTGTGGCTGATCACCACCACCTCTATTAGGCAATTTAGTTGCGCTCACCTTTCCTTTTCCATTCGGTACTTTCCATATTTCGGCATTTCAGCAAATTTTCGCGTCGCCACTGGCTACACATTGTGCCCTTGCTTTCGTCGTTCTCCCTTACTTTTTTTCTTTACTCAGCCCCACCATGGGACCCTTGCTCTCTTTTTTATTCTCACCTGACGGTCGCTTCTGGATCCCCATTCTAGTTCACCTCCTCGTCACCTCCACCCTCCTCCTACTGGTCTTCTTTGCTCCCCCACCATATCTGATGTCACCACTCTCTATCCACTTCTGTTGCCAATCCGTCGACCACCATGTGCCACTGCTGATATCAGCAAAGCCCCGGCGGCCAGTCCAAATTGGGCAACAGGTCCATCTTCATGACGTCGATCTTCCATCATATACCATCAAATCATTGGTTGCTCGTCTTGCCTGGTTGGAGCGTGGGTGGGTAGTTTTTGAGCTGGAGAAGGTTCATCCCCTTGCATTGCCTATGTACATCACTGTCCCATTCACTTGGGTACATTTATCTTTTGTCCATCTTCTTCGCTACAGCTACACCTACCACACGTTGCCTGGGACTCACTTGTTCCAAATTGGAACTACTCCCCTCCCTCCCTCGTTTGACCAGGTGGTCCAATACAACTAGTCCATTGGTAAGGCCATGGAACTGTCGGATTTGGACTAGGTGATGGACCGGTGGCTCCAGTTTCTTTTTTTCAGCAGAATATTCATTTACAGTGCAATTATTTTTGATTTTTGAATCATTTTTATGGACACATATTTTTTTAGAATGCCTGACTGACAATAAAGGAACTGTGTTGATACTGATATTGTTTTTCTTTATCTTTTTTTTTACTGCATCTTCCCATGACTTCATGATTTTCTTGCTCTTTTTCTGCTATTAGACTTTATTTTATGGCTATACAAACCTGTGGCATTACTTACACAGCAATTATTGTTCTATCTCTTTCTTTTCCTTATTTTGACGATCTTATCCTGTAATACCTACACAGGATTTGTCAGCATACATTCCTTCCTTCATGTTCTTTCTCATTCCTTTTTGCACAGCTAGACTGTGCATAGCCTACCTTTTTTTTACTATATAAACCCCTGTATTTCACCTTGTAAAAAAAAACAACAAGAACTCCAATCCAGACTTCTTCTCTAATCTCAAGTCCACTTCTTACTGCTACTTGTGATCCAGTGTGGTCACAATACTTCTCACTGCTACCACCACTTCAGTCAACCTCTTTCCATAGCCTCTTAGGCTGATCAGTTATGGTTCAATGATGTGCCTAAGAGGCTTTTATCCTGGGATTATCACACATGCAGGTAATCCATCCAGGACTCTCTTAAATTAAATTCATCCAAGGGGTATTTAAGAATCCTAGGACTCCAAAGTGGTGCCAGGGTCCTTGTATTGATTAAAATTTCAAAAGTTATATATCCTACATTATTACAGGGTGGGACTATCTTAGGATGTTATAAATTCAAAAATGTCTCATAATAGGTAACAAGGTGTCCTTTAGGGTTTATATATGTGGTAGTCTAAATATGTCCCAGATACTCCAATAGGATGTCCTTGTTGTACCCTAAATGTCCTTTAGGAGTACTTGTATAGTGTCCATAATATAATCAGACTATTTTGGAATATCATTAGGTACTCCCAACGGACATCCAAGATATAATAAGAATATCCTACTAAACTATTTGAAATACCTAGTGGGATATCAGTAGTATCCAGGGTAGTCTGTATTGGATATTGTGGACATTATACAGATACTCCTAAAGAACATCCAGGATATAATAGGGATATTTTTGTGAGGCAACGATAAACTATAACAAAAACGAAACCTGTCTCCTTCTGCACTTGCAGGGAGTAAGGGGTTTGATGGGCTTGAGGTTGACAGACGCTAGTAAATATAGCGAGTAGAGGACTTTGAGAGGTAAGCTGTAAGGACCATTTCATTATTTTCCTATCTTCGTTATGTCTTGGTTCTCGAACGCTTTTCCCATTACACCTCTGGCTCTAGGGCTAGAGGTATCTTTTGCCATTTTACTTCTCATAGCCCTCACAGGCTTTCTTAACCATCACTACCATTTTATATCACAGATCAGAGACTGGGTATCACTCCCAGCCAGCCAGCACACTGGGTAGGGACTGGTAGTAGGCATCTCGCCAACCAGCTCCAAGCCCCAGTAAAAGCCTGGTAATACTAATAACGCCTTATTTAGGATCGTACCTCATCATGAGGATATGGTTCCTGAACACGCGTGACAATCCTCTATTATTAGTACAAGTCTCTCACCTGCTGATTAATTCAAGTCAAAAGTCGTACGATAGTTACTCTCCCTTTTTCTTATTGGTTGATTAATTCCTCAGACCACTTTTCGTATATTCTCCTTTCGGTCTGAGGAACGAACAGTTCCCTAG
>NW_006763303.1:507325-534938 GCF_000218685.1 Serpula lacrymans var. lacrymans S7.9
AGCCAGAGGTTTAATGGGAAAAGCGTTCGAGAACCAAGACATGGAGAAGATAAGAAAATGATAAAATGGTCCTTACAATTTTAGATAACCATTAAGACACCAACAGTGCAAATATTAGTTCCTTTGGATATTTTAAACACTATTTAGTACCTTGAAAGAACATTCATATATAACTAAAAACATTTTAAAGGACTTACTAAGATACTAGCAGTACAAATAATAATCCCATTAGATTTTTTAGATAATATATAATGCCATTAAAGGACAGCAAAAGTAAATTAGGGACATTCTACTAGAGCAACTGGGATATTTAGTGAGAAATAAGTAGTATCCAAGGTAGTCCCATTAAATGTCTTGAACAGCATAATACTCCCAAAGGATGTCCAAAAGGTTGACTGAAGTGTCCCCGTTACACCTCCGGCTCTAGGGCTAGAGGTATCCTTTGCTATCTTGCTCCTCATAGCCCTAACAGGCTTTCTTAACCATCATTACCATCTCATATCCCAGATCAGAGACTGGGTAACACTCCCAGCCAGCCAGCACAATGGGTAGGGATTGTACCTCATCATGAGGATACAGTTCCTGAACATACATGACATACCTATTATTAGTACATTTTCTCACCTGCTGCTTAATCCCTGAAGTTGTACAATAAGTTGTTTCATCCTCAGACCACTTTTGTTCTATTCTATTTCCGGTCTAAGAGATAGACAATTAGCTATAAAAACCTGTGAGGAATTGATTTTTCTTATCACATTCCCGTTATGTCGTGGTTATCCGATTCATTCCCTGTCACTCCTCTCGCTCTTGGACTAAAGATTACAGCTGGCATTCTATTACTTTTATCCTTTTTCTTCTTATTCTCCATTCATACTCACGTCCTATCGTACTTACAACAAAGGAGAACTGTTGTAGACCCTCGAGAAGATATCCAAATGACATAGCAATGATCCAATGCTATGTCTGGGAATACTTCGGAGGGATATTGATAAGCAAGGAAGGCTATGAGTCAGCGCCTTCTCATGAGCTTACTGATATAACCAATCGTACATCTCTTACCAATACTTTCTCTCATGCAATTAGTAAAAACAATAGATCGGACCACTTTCTCTTTTATTTCTTATTGGTTAGTTAATTGGTCAGACCACTTTCTTAACTCTTCCCTTTCTCGGTCTGACCATTATTGTTCACTATATAAGGAAGTACATACTCGATGTATTATTCTTTAGTTCAATATTAGTTTGGATTCACGCCCATATCAATACTCTTCAACTCTCATACCCTGCTTCACCGCCTTTCAGCAAGGACTTGACCAGGCATTGAGTTTTGTTATATAGCTTCATATTCATTGCCTGACAAAACCCTTGAGTTTACTCTCAATCCTCTACTTGTAAAAATCTCTAGCATCTGTCAATCTCAAACTTATTGTACCTCTTACTCCCTGCAAATTGCAATCAGAGATGGGTATTGTTTTTGTTATAATATAATGTTGCCTCACACATACTCTTCTTGTCCATCCACTATCACTGGTGGTGTCGGTTTTGGTTTTGGTTTTGGTTTTGGTTTTTCTTGTTCTTGGAATTTAGGTTCTCTGTATGGAGTAAGCTTAATCTCGTTGAAGACCAGATGGATGTTTCACCAAGTTGTCGGGAGTTGTAGTTTATAAGCTGATTTGCTTATTTTTTTGATGATTGGAAATGGTCCATATCTTTTATCATCCAGTTTTTTCGCTGGTCGGTCTGTTGAGATATTGATTGCTTCCACATATACCTTGTTGCTAATTCTATATTCTACCGCTGTTCTCTTTTTCTTATCATACTGCCTTTTCATTTGTTCCGCTATTTTCTTTAGAGACTTTTCCACTGTCTTTCTCATTTCTGTCATCTTTTTCACAAACTCCTCTGCACTTTTGTTCTTTACTTTTTTTCCTGTGTTATCCTGTGTTCTAGGGTGATACCCTTGATTTAGGTAGAAAGGACTGTATCCTGTAGCAGAGTGTTGTTTGTTATTATAAGAGAATTCTGCTAGAGTAAGCCATTCTGCCCAATCATCTTGTTTATGATTAACAAAGATTCTGAGATACTGTTCTATCTCTTGATTTATCCTCTCCATTTGTCCATCTGTCTGTGGATGCCATGTGGTTGATGGACTTCCTTCAATTTTGAGTAGTGTATCTAAATCTTTCATAAATTTGAGACAAATTGTGGTCCCCGATCTAAAATGATCTTTTCAGGTATCCCATGGTTTCTGAATACATTGTCCTTTCTTTTAATAATCCACTGTGATATTTCTGGCTCTTCTTCTTGGTTGATCTGGGTTGTTTGTATAAAGAGCTTTTTATCTAATAGTATTATATTTCTGTTATCATCCTCCCCCCTGTTATAATCTGCTTGTCTTGACAATAGATTGGCTTTGATGTGTTTGTTGCAGGGCATGTGATGGATTGTGAAGTGGTATTGACTTAATTCAGTCATCCATTGTCTATTTAGCTTCCTAGGTTCTTTGAAATATAGTATATTCTGGTGATTGGTCCAGATTTCAAATTCCTGTTCTGCATCTATCAAATAATGCCACCATTTGCTTAGAGCCGTCATAATTGCTAAGAGTTCTTTATCATAAATCTCATAGTTGCGTTCTGTGGGGTTTAACACTTTTGAAAGATATGCTAAAGGTTTCCAATCATTGTTTTGTCTTTGGGTGTCAGAACCATGGCCTCTTTGGAGTAACAGAGCTGCGGAGTACAGGGACAAAGTATGGAGGACGAGATGGGGAATCGGCTTAGCTCGTGCGCTAGACCCTTCCAAGGACCTTGGTCCCTAACTCTTTGAAAGTGGATGGAGGAAAAGTGTGAGGCAATGTTATACTATAACAAAAACAATACCCATCTCCAATTGCACTTTGCAGGGAGTAAGAGGTACAATGAGTTTGAGATTGACAGATGCTAGAGTATTTAGCAAGTAGAGGATTGAGGGTAAACTCAAGGGTTTTTGATGAGGAGTAAAACGGATAATTCAAGTAACAAAAAGCTAAAGAACAATACATGAGCATGTAGGGCTTTTGGCTTTTATAGCTAATTGTTCAAAACCTAGTATTACCATGTCATCCTCCACTGTATTCACCACCCTCAGCTCCATTGCCAGGGCCCTTAGCCCCATCCCCCACCTCATTACAGAGGGGGCCGCCTGTCAGGGTGGGATGCCGGCTGGTCTTGAGGAGGCACGTAGTGCCCGCCTCTTGTCCGTCCAACAGTGTCTTACTGTTGGAGAAATTGTCACGCTAGTGCCTATGCCCTACACCAACACTGTTTGCGAGTTCTTGAAACTTGTCTTCTCTTGTCACGAGAAAGAGTTGACAACAGACACAGCTCATAAAAAGCTGCAAGCTCTGCGCGATGCGGGAAATTTCCCCTCTTGGCTAGGTAGCTCTAGCCCTGAGATGCCGCTTACAAAGTGGTTTAAAGAGGAAAACAGGGAGGAGAGCTCTGCACTTGAGAAGGCACATCTTGCTTATAAGAAAGAGCAACTGGACCGGGCAATTGCCCTTAAGGGTTCAGAAGCTTCTATGTACCAAAACTCTCTCGTGCCACACACCATGTACGATCATATTGTACCAAATTTCAGCATCATCCACAAAGAGCAGACGAGGCTCTGCCAGATCCCCACTCTGGGAACAATTGATAGCCACAGTATTGAAGGGCCTTTAAGGGTCGTTGCATGGGAGACATCTCCAGGAGTAGATAGAGGGTTGAATGTGTGCAAACTGGACTGCATTGCATGGGCAATGCGAGCTTACGTACTTGCTAACACCAAATATCACAAAGCAGAAGTGAAAGTGCAGAAGAAGCAGTCCTTGAAGGCAGACACCAATGTTGCGATGGGAGAAGCGATGACATCATCAGGAAAGACACTTTGGCTATATAGCAGAGGCAATACTATCTATGCTATTATAGCTCTAATAGTACTATATAGCAGATGCAATATTATATATGCTATAATAGCTCTGATAGTACTATAGCAGAGGCAATACTATTTATACTATTATAGCTCTAATAGTACTATATAGCAAAGGTAATACTATTTGTGCTATTATAGCTCTGATAGTGCTATATAGTAGAGGCATTACTATAAATGCTATTATAGCTCTGATAGTGCTATAGATCAGTTGCTCGGTGGTGAAGACCGGTCAGAAATTCTGCAGGTTGATTCTGGCGTAGTTGCTATCCTCCTCTTTGGGGTAGACGTCCCATCGTCTAATTAGGGCGTCCGGTGTAGTCCCAAGTTCTCCTGGTCGGAAATGGATGATCATGTTGAACTGCAAGAGGAACTCCTACCAACAGGCGTGTTGCCAGGTCAGGAGTTTTGTCTTGGAGAAATAGAAATATTCTAGGTTCTTGTGGTCGGTAACAGCATCATCCGAAGAAGAGGAACCTTCAAGGTAGTGTCTCCACGTTTTGAAAGCTTCAAAAATTGCGAGTAGTTCTTTATCATGGGTGTCATAGTTGAGCTCCGGAGCGGTAAGGGTGTGGGAGTGGAAAGCCACTGGGTGGAGTTCTCCACCCGGATTTGAGATGGATAGGATGGCAGCGCTGGCGTAGTCCAAAGCCTCAGTTTCTACGGTTAGTTGAACGTCCAGAAACCAGTGTGAGAGCACCGGAGCAGTTGTGAAGGCACCCTTGAGTGCTTTGAAGGATTTTTGACATTTGTTGGAGAAATTCCAAGGTGTGTCCTTCCGAGTGAGGCAGGTGAGCGGAACAACAATACTGGAGTAGTTGTTGATGAAGCAATGGTAGAAGTTGGTGAACCCCAAGAAACACTGTACGTCCTTAATTTTGCAAGGTTTAGGCCAGTCCCAGATGGTTTGGACTTTGTTGTCAGACATTGTGAGGCCTTTTGGAGAGAGGAGGAAACCAAGGTATTCAACGGAGTCGGTATGGAAAAAACATTTGTTGGGGTGTGTACAGACCATTAGCGCGGAGCCACTGGAGTACCTCCCGGACATGTGCTACATGCTGCTCAGGGTTGTTGGAGAATACTAGGACATCGTCAAGGTAGACAATGATGCAGACATCAAGAAGGTCAACAAATATTGTATTGACAAAACATTGGAAAGCTGCAGGAGTGTTGGTGAGCCCAAAAGGCATCACCTGTAACAACCAAGAGTTATTTACTCTGGCGCACACAGGAACACACTATAAAGAACATGATGGAGAGTGGTTACCCCTTAGGCTGCAGTGAGTTAGTTGTGCTAGACAACAGGAGGACTCGCTGAGTCCTTCCCCATGTATTGCTCTTGTATATATAATAAAATACATGAGGTACTGTACAGTTGTAAATAAAGTTCAAAGTCCGATGTCTAGCATGTGACCGGTCACATGATGAGTCTAGACACTGGTCAGGTGATGTGTCACATGACTGGTCATGTGACTATGAAAAGTCGAAAATGTAAAGTAAAGTAAATGGTCACATGACTGGTCATGTGACTTGGAAAATAAAAGTAGGAGTACAAAAGTGAAGCGTAAGTAGGTGCTGGTATGTTAATTGTAACATCACCAGCCACTCGTAAGATCCGTAGCAGGTTTGGAAAGCGGTTTTCCACTCATCTTTGTCTGCAATCTGTACTAGATGGTAGGCATGTTGGAGGTTGAGCTTCGTATAGATTTTGGTGCAACTCGGAATATCTAGGAGGTCAGAGATACAGGGGAGTGGGTAGCAATCTTTCTTCGTGATCTTGTTCAGCCCATGGAAGTCTATGCAGAGCCTGAGGGAACCGTCTTTTTTCCAAACAAAGAGCACCGGGGCTCCGTGTTTGGAGGAGGAAGGGCAAATGATCCCAAACAGGCAGAGGTTGTTGTCAAAACGGCGCTTGCATTCTTCCAGAGTAAGTTTCCTGTCCTTGCCCAACTTATTGGTCAAGTCCAGAGATTTTGGGGTGTGGGAGTGGTGGGAGTGCAAATGGGAAATGGTGTTTCCGTGGGTTGCGGGCTTTGCAGTGGACGTAGAGGAGGATGTTACGCACAAAGTGCTTAACAAAGTCTGAGGGTTCGTCGAGTTTGTTCAAAGAGACTTATCCGAAGACAAGTTCGAGGATGTAATTCTGAATAGAGGGATTCCAACGGTTGTTGGTCTTCTTCCGTATGGAAGTCTGATCTTGGAAGTTCTAGCTTTGTAAGCGTGAACTGCGTAGAATCGTATTGGAGAATACTACTACTGTTACAAGCGTATTTATAGAGAAGTAAGTCGGCGATAGGAGTTACGTCCTATCTAGGGTAGGTCTGTCCGTTGAGGACTGAGTACTATACAAAGTAATAGAAATGCGAGAAGAGCGGAAGTGTATGTGAGGGATGTGAGTCATCGGTCTGATGGTATAACCGATGAGTAAAGAGAAATGAGTAGTCCGTAATATAGGTAGACAAATCGTAACAGAGGACTGTTTGGAGGAAGACATGGTATTGGTGCTCAACGGGGATTTGGGCTGGGTGGTAGTTTCCCTGCTGATGTAACAACCGAGAGTTTGTTACCCTGGCGCACAACTCAGACAAAGCACAAGGAAATACCATCCAGCAGTATGTACTGCTGATCAGTTGACGAGAAATACCAGCTAGCAGTATGTACCGCTAACCAGTCAGAGAGTAAATGAGAGGGAGTGGTTACCCCTTAATGGTAGGACCGAGTTAGTTGTGGGTAAACAACAAGAGGACTCGCTGAGGAGTCTCCTGGATCTATTGGGTATTTATACTACTACAGTTTATTTGTATGTATGTACTATACAGTTGATGGAAGCAGTGGCTGATGATGTCGTAGGGCGCAGCCCGTGTGACCAGCTCCACTGCGTGAGATACTTGTATCTAAAATAAAAGAAAGCAGTGCAGCGCGAGAAAGTGGAGTTTCAACAAAAGGGAAAGTGCCACATGGCACTGCGTGTGAAAACTACACAAGAAAGTTAGAGAGGAGAATGAAAATTAAAGGTCTGAACATTTGTGTATTGTAACAGCTGACTTTGCTGTGTCGTTCCCAATAGCAAGAGTCAATGGTTTGAGCAAGGGTCTGTAACTCCGTGAGGGAGTCTGGTTTTCCAATGCGGGAGATTTTGTCTTTGATCCTCGCAGGGAGTCCTTTGTAGAACTGATGTTGGAGTGCGCCCTCGCCCCATCCTTGGATTTGGGAGGCAAGACAATTAAATTCCACCATATACTTATTTAGATGTTGATTCTCACACATCTGGAGGTGCTCAATCTGTGACTCTGTATCTCTGGTGGGGTCATGAGGCCCAAAATTGGAGCAGAGCTTGGAGTAGTCATCCATCCAGATAGGAATGGTAGCGAGGTTGTCTGGGGTCAGGATATCCGGCTCAAACCAATCCAATGCCATTCCCTGAAGGAAGGAGATAGTGTAGTTGATTTTTGCTCAGTCAGTTCAGAATGCGCCCAGACAGTCGTTGAAATTCAGTTGACACTGCACAATGAAGGAGCAGAGTTTTGGGGGTTGGAGCCATCAAAGGTGTCCGGCTCTGTGACCTTAGTGCGTGCAGAGATGCCGCCAGGGGTACGTCTAGACAACCGGGCAAGTAAGGCAATTGCTTGAGCCAGAGTAAGGTCTTTGGCATTCTCATTTTCTGGCTCCATGCGGGGTAAATCTGCGAGAGCGGGTATCAGAGAATCCAGAGCAAGGGTCGGGGTACGAGGTGAGCCAGGAGGGATTGGGGAACCCTGGGGGTACAAGGTGAGGTCGGGCGTTGTCATGCACCAAAGTTGATTGGTAGCATGGACAGGTGTCAATAACAAAGCGAATATTCAAAAAGACTCGCCTTTGCGCCACACAGGCACAGTGCCACGTGGAATAGTAATTAATATTGCCTTTTTCGAACTTGTGGCTGATCAGCACCACCTCTATTAGGCAATCCAGTCACGCTCACCTTTGCTTTCCATTCGGTACTTTCCGCGTTTCGGCATTTTGGCAAATTTTCGCGTCGCCACTGGCTATACATTGCATTGCGCCCTCGTTTTTGTCGTTTCCTTCACTTCTCTTCCTTTGCCTAGCCCCACCATAGGTCCCTTACTCTCGTTTTTATTTTCACCCGACGGTTGTTTCTGGATCCCCATTCTAATCCACTTTTTCGTCACCTCCACCCTCCTCCTCCTCATCTTATTTGCACCCCCACCATTTCTGATGTCACCACTTCCTATCCGCTTCCGTCGCCGATCCGTTGACTACCACGTGCCACTGCTGATATCAGCAAAGCCCCAGCGGCCGGTCCAAATAGGGCAACAGGTCCATCTTCATGACATCGATCTACCATCATATACCATCAAATCATTGGTTGCTCGTCTTGCCTGGTTGGAGCGTGGGTGGGTAGTTTTTGAGCTGGAGAAGGTTCATCCCCTTGCGTTGCCCATGTACATTGCCATCCCATTCACTTGGGTACACTTATCTTTTGTCCATTGTCTTCGCTACAGCTACACCTACCACACGCTGCCTGGGCCTCACTTGTTTCAAATTGGGACTACTCCTCTCCCTCCCTCGTTTGACCAGGTGGTCCAACACAACTAGTCCATTGGTAAGGCCATCAAACTGTCGGATTTGGACTAGGTGGTGGACCGGTGGCTCCAGTTTCTTTTTTCAGCAGAATATTCATTTACAGTGCAATTATTTTTGATTTTTGAATCATTTTTATGGATACATATTTTTTTAGAATGCCTGACTGACAATAAAGGAACTGTGTTGATACTGGTAGTGTTTTGCCTTGCCCTTTTTTTTACTGTGTCTTCCCATGACATCATGATTTTCCTGCTCTCTTTTTGCTATTGGACTTTACTCTATGGCTGTACAAACCTGTGACATTACTCACAGTATTCATTGTTCTATCCCTTTCTTTTCCTTTTTTTGACAATCTTATCCTGTACTACCTATGCAGGATTTGTCAGCGTATATTCCTTCCTTCATGTTCTTTCTCATTCTTTTTGCACAGCTATACTGTGCATAGCCTACTTTTCTTTCACTATATAAACTCCTGTATTTTACCTTGTAAAAAAGAACAAGAACTCGATTCCAGACTTCTTCTCTAATCTTAAGTCCACTTCTTACTGCTACTTGTGATCCAGTGTGGTCACAACACTTCCCACTGCTACCACTGTTAATTACTGTCATCATCACTTCCCACTTCTGAAGTCATTGTTATCCCTTTCAATTAGAGTCCTTCTGAGCACTACAGTTTGTGCGTCAGGAGCCTGCTATCACTGGGAACCTCGTCACCTTGTCATCCTCGTTGTTCTCAAACCTACCTTGTGCTACAATTAGCAAGGTAGTGCTCGTCTATACTCGCCACAAAGCCCCTATCTTTCTATATTCCCACTATCCTTCCTCCTCAAAACCCACACCCATACATCACTGGGTTTTACTTTGAAGGATCATTATATGTACCACCCCACGAACAACCAGACCACTCCACTGTTCTAGGAGGCAAAGCCCATAAACAAGTTCCGTGGAATCTGGGAGGATTGTGTGTTAGTTTGTTTTTGTGTGTGGTTTTTCTAACAACAGTTCTCATCATCGACATCGTACATGGAACAAAACCTTTGATCGCAAGCTCCAGGAGCTCAGTTTCACAAGACTAAATGCAGAAACATGTCTCTATGTATTCTGGGACAACAAACAAATATGCTTTGTTGTTGTCTATGTAGATGACCTCCTCCTAGGAGCTTCATCCCAAAAATCCATGGATATCACAAAAGCCAAACTCGAATCCATATTCAAAATGCAGGACCTTGGAGAAGCAAAATACATCCTCGGAATAGAAATCCAACATGATCATTCAAACAAAGCAATATCCCTATTGCAACGCCAATACATTGACACAGTCCTGGAGTGTACTGGAATGAAGAACTGCAAACCAGTATGGACACCAATAGCCCATGGATCAAAACTCCTCACAAATGCTCCAGGGGAAGATATTGTGCAACACAAGATGCATATTGACATTGCCTACATTGTTGGAATACTAAGCAGACATAGCTCAGCTCCAAGGAGCCATCACTGGGAAGCTGCAAAATGTGTCCTCCGATATCTGAAAGCAACCAGGGACATGGAACTACAATATGATGGCACAGATGTCTCCATGGACATGGATTTCTATGGATATTCAGATGCAGATTGGTCTGGAGACCCAGACACATCTTGATCAACATCAGGCTTTGTTTTTATCACCATCCGAGGAGCAACCTCCTGGACAAGCAAAAGACAAAGCATGATAGCTTTATCCTTCACGGAGTCAGAGTACATTGGATTGAGCAATGCTGGACAACACCTTGCATGGCTTCAAACATTTTTTGAAGAAATTGGACATGCTCAAAATGGACCTACAACATTGCACTGTGACAATCAAGCAGCTATTATTCTTACACGAGATCCACAGTTCCGTGCTCGCACAAAACACATTCAATGGAAATATCATTTTATCCAAGATGACTTAGTATCAAAGGGAGAAGCAGTAATCAGATATGTTCCTACAGGAGATATGGTTGCCAACATTCTCACTAAACCCCTCACTCACGAAAAACACTGGAAATTCTCTAAAGCTATGGGACTATGGTTGCACTCGAGTGGGAGTGACAAAACCGGATAAACCCGGTCTCTGCCAAAGCAGCCATTGTTCTCCATGGAGCATAGCCACCACTCCATGGAGTCACCATTGTACTCCTAGGAGTCATTATACTGTAGCGAGTAGCACCTCCGACTATAAGTAGTAGGGGGTTTAGTATAGAAATACCTCAGTTGTTTCTATAGCCTCTCGGGCAGCGGCTGAGGTATGTTACATTACATTTATTAGAGATCACCTTAAACTAACATCCATTGTAGTTTCACTTAGGTAAATAATAAAGTTGTTTCTATAGCCTTTCGGGCAGCGGCTGAGTTTCACTTAGTTTTATTATAAGTTGATCCCCACAGTGTCATCCTTACACCCCTCATTAGACTATGATCTGTATATTTCACTCAGCACCCTGAGCATAGTTGCTCACTGAGCATGTTGGAACTTTGGAGTACACTGCAAGCAGAGTAGCAAGTGTGATATCACACAACCATCACGCCGGCTTTGAACCCCCTTCTTCCTCAGCTTGTTGCAAAAGACTGAGGGTAAGTTTTGTTTTCTCTCACCTCATTATACTTATGTTGATGGTTATTTATACTTAGTTCTCATATTGTCTAGTTTTCACAGAGCAGGAATATTGGATTGCGAAAGTAGAAACATATCCGAAGTGGGTCCTACATACATGCATGGCACATTTACTCTATAGCAAGATAGCAAGTAAACAATAACTTTAATAGGTGATTCAACTGAAACTAATATCAGGCATGACTCTAGTACTTAGCTCCAGTATCAAGAAAACGACAACTTGAACTGCAATTCTAGCATGCGAAGACGTGTCAAACTGGGTTTGTATCGGGTGGATGGCGACGTAAGACGGATACAATGTCCAATATGGGTAGAGGATGCTCGAGCACTGACATCTCGAAGTGTGCATACTGTGCATAGTCTGTAGTCTCGGTATCTAGGCCCTGATTAGACCCCATTTTCGGGTTGGACAGTTCAGGTGAGCATGAGTTACGCGATGTGTTTTGAGTTGGCACTGTATGTGGATGACGATTTGATATTTTGGGTGTGTGTACGGATATGCGACGACCAGGTAGACGTTCTTGCCTGAACAGGACATGTTCGAGAGAGGAAATATGCCAAGATCAGTGGAGTTGGCAGGCAAATAAACATGGTACACACCACTTTCTTCAATCTTTGAGGATCGCGAAGATACTAAAGTAGCTAGTAAGGAAGCCTGCCACAGCACGGTAGCTCTTCTTTGCTTCTGTCGTAAAACCAAAAAAAGAAAAAACAATGATGGCGTACATCACAAAACACCATCGCGTGTATTGTATAGCAGCGGTTTGCGCAGGCATTGCTTGCCACTCAGTAGCTGGAACCTTTAAAACATAAGAAAAATCAGCATGCAGATAATCCCACCCAGGCCAAGGAACAACTGGATTTTCAGTTGCATCCTGTATAATTGCCCATAGACTGTTCGGAACTGTGCAGGCGACTATCACAAGGGCCAGTGCCAATAGTCGGCAAAATGGTTCATCATGTTTCATGAGTTCTTTGAATCCTGCTCCCCGCTGTATCAAGGTGCGAATAATAACACCTGAATTTACATGATTTTCAGCGGGTGCTAGACAACCATTGAATACCTACCTAAATAAACCAGAATTATAAAAGACACAATGATCGGCCATATAAAAAGTAACGGGTAAGTGGGCTGCGTGTTGTATAATGCAAAATAGCAGCTTATTTCCTCGTAAATGATGAAGCGGGTAAATTGAACAATATAGGCTGAGATAAAATAAGTATAACCTTGCGGACAACACATAGTAAGAAACCTACATGAGACCATGTACAACATTGGAACTCCTATGACCAGAAAAAAGTCACATGTAATGGCTCTCCAATGCTGCTCGTAAACAATAAGAAATTGATCAGTGGGTGATAGTACTATAAATCATACTCTGATTTGACTGGGCCGGTTTGTGGTTATGTTTCTTGTGACAAAATACAAATGACGAGCAATACATAAACCCGCTGACTGCACCCCAATTCCCCCGCCTATCATCAAATGAGATGCTGTGAACAATTGATTAGACAAAAAAAACACTAAGCCAGGATCCACGTACATATATCACACCACACAGGTGCCCAGTTGGTCACATTATGATCCCAAATGATTGAGTTTACGAGTCCATTCAAGCAAAGCAAGCCTATCCATATAACGAGGGCACATGTACCAATATTTCTTGCTACATCAAGACATCAGCACCACTGACTTTGATTCAAACGGGGGACATGACCTTTTATATGGAGTGGCAAAAGGATACTGACTAAAACAAAGCCGATGAATGCAAAACCAGAAAAAACATGGTTAGTGGACACCATGATCTTTGAGATAGTAAGGTATGACTTGGTCACTGCAGCGAGGATGGGCTGGGAGGAACTCTTGTTACGATGCTTCCTTTTTTATACCATCTCGTTCAGGAAAGGCAAGCTATACAAAAGGACCGCTACAATCAAGATCCATGGGAGAATCAGACGGATCTTTGCACTGGAGATGTTGACAGCGCAATTGAACATCAGCCCTAGTTTAGATCTACGTGGCATACACTAGGACCATATTTCAGTGTACCACTGCAGCGGAGTATTTCAGACGCCGTCAATGTAAGATCGTTGCTAAACATTGAGGATGCTCGCGAAACATAGCGCAACACAGGCCTGGGAGTAAGTTGGTGTCTTTGCACGGGTATGATCATCATCGTAAAAGCTATGCACTACATGTTGATATCAATAACTAAGAACACCATATAATATGGCTCAAACATACTTGAGAGGCTAGATACAGAGAACTTCTTCGGGATCAACTTCTGTATCAATATCGGGATCCCGTGCTTCAAAACTCACCATTCTCTCCCTCAACTCGGATGGTAGCTAAGTGGATATCTTCCTGTCCAAGTACCAAGGGAGATAATGTCCAATTGACGTATCTGGATCTGGGGATGGTGGGAGAGTGAATGGGCAAGAGGCTTACGCTTGGAAGAAGCCGCCGGGAGTTGATTCATAGACGTGCAATTTTTCAGGTCACTTCTGCAACAGTGCAAAAGGGCTGGCATCTACGCATCTAGCTTTGTGATGATCTCCTCTCTCTTCCCAATGTAGAGGTGGCAAGTAATCAATCATCCACACCTATCAACAACTGAATCGTCATAACCCACCTTCCCACATTCCCCAGCTCTTTCTGGCTGAGCTTCAACCCTCTACCATCCGAAGTAGCGGTAGCTGGGGGTAATACCTTTCCTGCACAATTATCGAGTCGTGAGTACACACCTTGAGCAGTCACCTTTGCCCTGGGCTAGCGAGGACAACGTATCTTGAGCTCAAGTTAGAGGATGTGTTGTTTATGGCTCCGAGATGGGAGAGTTATTGCGATAAGGAGGAGGCAGTCGTCATTATGAACGGGTAAGAGGGTATGGTGGGACGCTGTATCGCATGTGGAGAATCCAATAGATTGAGTAGGTGACTGGGAGGAAAATGAAGAGAATTCCGAGCTGAGCAGATGAGATAGATATCATTGTGGTAAATGAGGGATGGATGCGAGGACAAGAAGAGCTGGAATAGTGAACGTTAGGACATTGGATATTGAAGTCGCAAGAGACGTAGCGCTTTCTTGCCAATTCACGCACGCAATCACTAAACCGAGACAATATCAACGAAAGCGGGGACCAGCAATATGAGTATGAATGCAATACATAGTTCTGCAAGCTCGCGAGGATAAAGTTAGGCATGAGCTGTGGTAGAATCTGTGGGGATGGGTGAGGGGATGGGTGAGGACGGCGCGACAAAAGAGAGAGAAAGAGAAAGAGAGGGGTTAGAGGTTGGAAAGCAACAATGAAATAAAATATACAATGGACTATCAATTACCAATCGCCTCACTTTGTAAGTCTTCTCCTTGGTGATCTCCTCTATCTCGATTGGTTCCTTTTACCTGCATGTCAGTTCCACACCGCATTCCCTGCCATCTCCACTTCTCACTGCGGCGCTATTATCGTGCTTTACATTAGACGTCGATGACTTGCATTTTCACCAATCTTTCCTCTATCCCCTCGTGCCAGGCACAAATGATCATTTTACAGCTTTGCAATCCTCCGCTCTTCCTGCTTTGTCTCCCATCAAGCTAACGTGCGTGTCCTTTGCTTTTATAAATCTACACAGACCTGTTTAATTATCATATAGGGAGTAGAGTAATCGAAACCCTGTCTGTAAAGTGTAAATTTACTGCTAAACCACTCTTTTCTTTCAGGCCAGACGAGTTGCACCATCAAATAATCTAATCCTGCTGACAGTGTCTCCCCTTCGCTCACACATAGGACAATCACGGCCCATCAAGCACTGCATGGCTTGATATTACGGACACTCGTTTAGATTTTTTGGTGTTCTGGGGAAGAGGTAGGGGATAATGAACATGCTACCAGCATATTCAAGGTGAGTACAAGCAATCCCCTCTATTTTTGTGTTGGTCAAACGACAGATATCAGTATCATATCACAACTGCGATACAGCCATAATGCTGACTATTTGGATACTGCGTACATGTTATTCCACCAATTACAGGGCTTCAATGTCGTTAAATTGCATCAAAGTAGTTTTGTGTCATGCTGGTGCGTGTTTTGATAGTTCTGCTACTCCTGAACTCGAGAGAGTTGGCACAAATGTGGACTGTGTCTGGCATACCACAGAGTATACTATCAAGTACGTCCCATGCCCTATATTTGTTCACCGTCCGACTTGAATCTCAGTTAATTATTACTACACCATCACTATGTCCTGTTGCGCAAACACGCATGGGTGATCAGGATACGCTTCTCAGTTTCTCAAGATGCCCCCTCCTGTCCTGTGTACGCTCTTCCTATCGGTAAAAGGACATCACCGGCTCAATATGTTCATGAATATGTGTGCAGAGCGCAGCCTTGCTGTTTTATGAGAGCCACAGTATTTGTTTCACCATCTCGGGAGCATCATTGCTGCTCTTGGTCGCCTACAGGCCTATCAATCAGCATATATCATTGACGTGCCCTGGCTCATCAATTTCCATCTTGTCGTTGTTTTCACAGACGCTGTGGGGAGGCCACGAATATACTCACCTACTCTGTCCTCCCAGCCTCTTTCAACTTAATCGCTATCTTTGCAGCTTCTGGTCCGCCTGCCAAGCAATCTTTGCTCCTCCCGTCTTGGGCCGTCCAGAGTCTTGTAAGTGCCTTGAACGTGACATAAGCCCTTTCTCACAAGGGACGAGAAAGGAGGATGGGGAGGGGCCAGTCACTTTTGCAGAAGCACTCTCGGGCAAGACTTGTTTTTCTGAATTCAGATCAAATATCCTCCAGTACACCTTCAAGCGTCTCCCCCGCTCGCTCATCTATTCATCAAATACAATCCCACCGAAGAATATCAATGAAAGGAGTTGTGAAACAATAGCACAAAGTTTTTCTAGTCGACATGGCTAACCATATTCAGTAAATGTTCTCGTCAGGTGTTCAATTGGCTGTGTATCTCTTGACGGTAAGCAAGTCGGTGACCTGACCTTGTTTACGCTTACGATTGCTATAAATCTGATCTGTACTGTTTTCAGGAGCGATTAGCGTCAGGCTTGTTCAAAGTGCTCAGCATCTGTGAAGCTATCTCACCGTTCATATCCATGAACATTAGTATCATACCCACAGAGCTGAGCAACAAATACATCCTGCTCACGTCTTTTGCAGGTAAGTACAAACACTAAATTCAATTCATTGCTTTTACAGGAACTATCAAAATAAATTATTCATCTCAGGTTCTTCAGACCATACCGTACACTACTTAAGCCTCATTTCCCTAGCTTATTCTGTATTTTCTTCGGCAATAAACCTAGCCAGCGTGATTTTTTCCTCGGCTTGCTGGGTGTTTCAACCTGTGGGGGTGTTGCACTAAGAGTCTCCCTGGCTGACGTTGACGCTGATTCCTGTGGGTGGGCCTCTTCGATGAGGACAGTACTAAGCGGCACCAACAGCGCAGATGCTCTTGGTAACGACAGGAGCTGACCAGCGGGTGGATTATTGTGAATGCTCTGGCCGTATGGGTCCTCGGTCACTATGGATCTTGTATGGTTGTTTGAGTCCCGTTCGGAATATGGCTCAGCAGTATGCCCCGAAGTTTCCACCGCATCCACTGCTTGACTACTACTTTCTGGTTCCACGACCACGCCAGTTTCAGATGATGAACCAAGTACTTTGACCACTACAGAATCGTATCCCCGTCCATTGTAAACTACAATGGGAACTACGGAGTGTGATTAGCTGTATGCTACTAGCTGAAGAAAAGATGAGTGAACTGACCTAAAGCCTTGCTGGCCGTCTGACAGGCAGTCCAGTTGCTACCATACACAAAGTGTTCATATGATACATGAACGCTGTCACGCCTACCAATAACCACAAGAGCCTCTGGGCGGCACCAATAAGGCCTTAGGTCTGGTGGTATCCAATGCATCAGAAGTGGATGCATGTTCGCCATTTCATATGATATCCACCCTGAGAAATTAGGAAGACCTGTATGTCTCTCCCAATCTAAGGGGACTGCAGGTGGAAAAACACTTGTTGCCTGGCTATGGCCACCATACAACTCGACAAGCTCACCACGCCATGTGGTGTGTGTCTCCATTGTATGACTCTCAGAACCTGAAGCCCTTTCTGTGGCATTCGGAGAAATTGCAATAGATGTGACCCAATGATTGCGTCCTTGGGAAAAGACAGACATTAGCTGAGCAGAGATGGCATCCCAGATTCTCACAGTGCAATCAAGTGAGCCAGAAACCACTTTCGTGCCATCAGGAGAAAATCCAACAGATGTGACATCACTAGTGTGGCCTTCCAATGGGTCAGCCACTAGCTGACCAGAGGTGGCATCCCAGATCCTCACTGTCTTATCCCTTGAGCCTGAAACCACTTTTTTGCCATCAGGAGAAAATCCAACAGATCTGACACCCTTTGTGTGGCCTTCAAATGGGCCAGCCACTAGGTCACCAGAGGTGGCATCCCAGATCCTCACTGTTTTATCCTCAGAGCCTCAAACCACTTTGGTGCCATCAGGAGAAAATCCAACAGATATGACATAACTAGTATGGCCTTCCAATGGGTCAGCCACTAGCTGACCAGAGGTGGCATCCCAGATCCTCACTGTCTTATCCCCCAAGCCTAAAACTAATTTGGTGCCATCAGGAGAAAATCCAACAGATGTGACATAACTGATGTGGCCTTCAAATGGGCTAGCCACAAGCTGACCAGAGGTGGCATCCCAGATCCTCACTGTCTTATCCTCAGAGCCTGAAACCACTTTTTTGCCATCAGGAGAAAATCCAACAGATCTGACACCCTTTGTGTGGCCTTCAAATGGGCTAGCCACTAGCTGACCAGAGGTGGCATCCCAGATCCTCACTGTCTTATCAAGAGAGCCTGAAGCCACTTTGGTGCCATCAGAGGAAAATGCAACAGATGTGAAACCATCTTGGTCACTTCGTAAGATATTTAGTATAGGCGGCCACTGTTTATCCTTGCCAGACATAATTCTAATGGTGCACAGAAAATATGGCAGATATGCTCTGGATACCAGTGAGTTGTCTGGTGCCCATGGCAGAGCAGACAGGTAGATGTGAGGCAAACTCTCAAAAATTGGCACATCAAAATTGGCAATAAATCGACGTGCATCTTGTGCAAATTCTTCTAATTTTCTATCAATGACCTGTGAAAAAGCAAAAAGCTATTATGATTAGTGAACATAAATTTACAGTAGTTGGCTTACCTTGAGTGAAGGCGACGCAGCAATTAGGACAGCATGGGCACTTGGCGCATTGTACAACAGCGACATGACTTCCAACCAGTGGAGTAACTTATGTTTGAAAAATCTCTGCAGCATTTCTGCCAACCAGGCGCAACCAGCCAATGATGCTCTGGCGTCAGCAAGGTGCTCTCCCCAATACCGAGACGAATAGCTCAGATGGTCAGGAATATTATCCTTGATACGCTTTTCCCTATCCTTTATATCGCTGTTCCGCAGATATGATGTCTCGATTCCACATATATTAAACCTCAACCCGTCCTTTGGGTTCTGCATAATCTGCATGCATCCACGCAAGAGATCCAAGTTCCTCGCGCTCTCTGTATTGCGGTGAATGCGAAATGCATCAGGACACCAGTCCGAATCCAAAAGAAACTCCATAAACGACAAATGCTCGATGCGAACCATCCCGTCTTGGCCCACCGAGATAACAGAAGTCAACTCTCCCAAAACACGATCAATTGCAATTGCAATGCTATCCACCTCGCCACGAGCAGCGAAATACTCTTCCAGGTATTTGAGTGACAGTGGAACTTTTGCGAACACTATAGCTCCAAGCAATGCCTGCACCACCTCATCAATATCTCCTATGCTGTCCCACGCATTGGTGGTTATCTGCTTATACAGATGATTGACGCTATGCTCTATGTCTAAAGGCCCTCCGGAGCGTATTATCTCTAGTCGCTTTAGTGGATCACCTTTTTCTAAGAAGCGCATGGCGGTTTCTGCCCAGATAAAAAGGCCCGCTGCACGACCTGTAAACTGTTCAAGAACATCAGGTCCTGGCCAGTCAGTAGTTTGTAGGGTGCGAAACCTCTTCTTCAATGCACCAAAACGTTTATTTAAAAAAAGCACGAATATCTGCAGTCGCTGTAGACGTCACTTGGTTTCCAGTTGGTAAAACGATATCTTCGCAGGCTTCACGAAAATCCGAAGGGATGCGATCGTCTCGACTGGTGATGATTAATTTGAACGCCTTGGACAACTTTGACCACTGTGTGAGAGTATCCAATAAAGCCTCCCGTTGAGACTCCCCAGACGAATCATCGCACTCATCAAGTGCATCCACTACAATGACTGGATACCTAAAATCAAGAGGACAGCAACATTAGTCGTGAGTCTCTGTACAAAGTAACCATTGTATCCTACGTATGATGTTGCTGATCCTCGCCGTAGTTGGCGTTCAAACTCTCTACAATGAGAGAATTAAAATGATCTTTGATATTCGGCCTTTGCGGGTTTAGCCGGCCGCTCTTTAGAGTTTCTATGATAGTGGAAGCAATCCTGAGATCAAATTGAGCGAGCTCATGTGCGATGGTACGCCACAGAGCAGCGGGATTGCTCAGAGATGCATCACCGCGTCGAAAAGAGAAAAATCCACCCAGAATACCTTTGTTTGATAACTGAGAGTTTAGGCTGGAAGCGATGGCTGACTTGCCTGCGCCAGGACTACCTTTGATCCACAGGATGTTCTTTGCGCTCGGATCCGCAAGCCAGATGTCGATTCTGTCGAAGATATCTTGTCGTGTGCCATCCATACATGGTTGGACATAGTGGCGATTGTAATCTACAGGATTCAACCTCGCTAGGATGACCTCGTCTGAGGCGCCAGACTGGTTAATGGTAATGTTTGCGTTGAGCTGATCTCGTCCGATGTCTTGATAATTGTCGATGTTAGCTTCAGCATACGATCCAGTTTGAGTGAAAGGCATGATCGATGAGTAGAACGGCGTAGAAAGACGATATTTGTGAAGTTGATGTTGAGGGGGAGAGAAAGAGTGGTGGAGGGAAAGATGCGTGGGTGTGAGAGGCACACGTGTGTACAGCAAGGTGTCCTCGTGGTCGGTGTTGGCCGGACGCTCGATGCATCCTTCTGTCTGAAAGACGCTATATGATTCGTTAGTCCACATTTCCCCATGTTCAGGCCTTCGACGAATGTTATATACTTGTCCTACTCAGCAAGGATTAGAAGACTCGCAAGGTGGCTCAAAATTTTATGTCGACGAGCAAATACCACGGCGTGAAAATCTATGTTTGAATATTCGTTCCAACAAGTCTTGTCGTCGAGCACTTGTCTCTTGTTCCCTTCCGCAATGTAATCACGCTCTAATCATTAACAGGTGGCCCCCTCAAACCGATAACTTAGCATCAGTGGATTCAACGCTACAAACAGTGGAGGTTATCTCGTCGCGAATTTTCATTTCAACTGCTTCATCCTCGAGGAATTTACGCCAAGTTCGGTTCCTTCGCTAATAACTTCTTGGTCGTCAATCCTGGGGTGGATGGGGAGTTTGCCGTTGTGGCTGATTGACCCCCTGCTCAGATCTAACCCACCCCTCCTTTTGACTATGAGGTAGCATTCCAGATCGTCTTGTATTATGTCTGGAGGGGATCATACCTGGTTCACCGTATGCGATCGTAGCTGAACCTGAACTCGTGAGAGACGTCGAACGCCTGAACAACGTCTATCAGGTCATAGAGCTTGATATCAAGTCTGTCTACTCGCACCTTCTTTTCTTACACCATCTGACTTGCATCTCAGCAGACCATGACTATTCCATCATGTTGTCCTGTCGCGCAAACACGCACGGGTGATCAGAATACCATCCCTACTTCCTCGCGCTACACCCCTTTCCTCCTGTGGACAACCTATATTGGTAAAAGCATGTCGGTGGCTCTGTATGTTCGTGGAAATGCGCGCAGCCTTGATGTTTCATGAGACACAGGGCTTGTTTTACTATCCCAGTCGTACCTTCTTCGTCGCATTTAGTCGCCTACTAATCCATATTTTATGCTTAACCAGCTTATTTCGTTGACATGCCATAGCTCATCAGTTCCCATCTCACACCTTTGTTTTTGCAGATGGATCAGAGATGTCATCGATCTACCCTGCCCCCCCCAGCCCCATGCAACTCCACCCGCCGTCTTCGCAGAGTCCGAACCGCCTTCGAAGTACTTTGCTGTGACTCCGTTTTGCGCCACCAGAGGTTTATAAGCGCCTCCAGGGTGGCATCGACGCCGTATTTCTTACGAGGAACGAGAAAAGAGGATGGAGAGGAGCTAGTATATTTTGCGGAGATCGCATGGATGCCATATATACGTGTTCGTGAGTACTCTTTTTCTAATAGTACGCTTGTAGGACGGAATTCACGCGGCTTTCTGATTCACTCCATGCTCTATTTTGCATTTCTTTAATTATAGGGAACGATTTCTATGCCTGCGCCCTACCGTACTGAATGGGCAAAGCCATGTCATAGTGGCTAGCAATATAAATGTGGCGAGGACTGTCACTTCTCACATCTTGTCTCATCTGCGTTCGTATTCTATTATCCTTCATCCTTTCTCGCTAACAAATTCGCCGTTGAACCTATTCATCCATGCCTCCCAAGCCACCGTGACTCACGCTCTTTGTCAACCTGCCCCTTAGTCCTCCTGGTCTAGTCGCTGCCTCCACTATCCAACCGCGCCAACTTTACCAACTGGTCCTCCAATACGCTCCAAAGAAACTGCAAGTGCCAAAACAAGTTCCATACACAACACATCCCTTAGCTTAAACAATGTTGGCGGTGGGGCCTTGCATTATTCGATCCAGGCCCGGTGTCGTGACTTGCCACGTTCTCTGTCGGTTCGAGCTCTCGTATGCCCCTTCCGAGGAGGGTGCATGAAACTGGGAAGAGCGGATTGAGATTTATTTTGTGAGGATTATCGGTGAATATGGTGCGAAGGACCGGGAGGGTTATTGGTGCGTACTTGGTTTTTGAGGATCAGTTTAGTAGTAGAATGTGTTTTTTATTATTATAATAAACTTCATCTCTTGCAAGTAACAACGTGGCAACTTCGCTGTTCCCTGCTTTGGCTGCCGACGAGAGTGGTGTCTGGTCTTGTGTATGTTGCAAATTTACGACGCAGCCTCGGTCGAGAAGTAAGTTCACCGTGTGTGCATGTCCCTGATCTACTGCGATGCGTACGAGTGAGCAAAGGATGGATTGAACTATAGCCGCGCCATTTTGTAACTGATAATCAAGGGTTCGAGTTAAGCCGAAAAAGGCACACAGATCCAGTGTTGAGCCTGCATCAGAGGACCAACGATCACTCGTGAACCGTGTGGCCAATTTGACTCTGTCTTCGCAACAAAGAAGATGAGAATCTTGTATTGCGGCCTGATTCGTCTCCTCAGCAGAACCACGTGCACGATTGCCCCAGGTTTCCACCGCATGATTGCTCAACTCCCCACTAAACCGCCACTCCTCTACTCTGTGTACCAATAGCGATCCGCAGATGACAGTGGTAGTTTTGTCAAAACTTTCAGGGAAACGTCAGCAATTTCTCAGTGAGGGTCCGAGCATAACCATTTCTCGTATTTGCTGAAGTACTCCTGCGCAGTGTAGTCTAATGGGGTGCTGATTAGACACAGCCCGTAAATTGAAGGATAGCAAGGCACTCACGAATCAGACGCACAATAGGACCTGCATCAACCACGACTAAACCAGCACAAAGCTTCACGACGGCGGTTATATTCACGAGGTCAGCACTGGTGGTTCCATTGGTAAGTTCCGAGTGAGGGTCCGAGCATAACCATTTTTTATAATTGCTGAAGTACTCCCGTGCAGTATAGTCTAATGGAATGATCAGACGAAGCCGGTACTGGAAGGATATTGGAGTACTCACGAATCAGGCGAGCATTGGAACCTGCATCCACCGTAACTAAGCCAGCACATAGGCCCAGTATGGCGGCTATATCCACGGGCTCATCACAAGTAATTCCAAGATAGCCACGTGAGACCGTTAGGGCATGTTGGAGCTCCTTATAGACAGTATCCACCTCGGTGGATAGCTTTTCGAGATTATTGCGAACATCTGCACGAGTCACCTTGGTTCCCAGCAACTCTATATGCAGAAGACATAGTAGAAACCTTATCCAACATCAAAGTCAACATTTTCCAAGAACAGATTTAAAAAGCACACACATGCCGTTTGCGCATTTTGTTATACCGTCGATAATCTCATCTCTTGTCTCAGAGAAGGATCTCCAGCAATGAGCCTAACTAGCGTTGATCCTGGGAGAATACGACCTTTGACATACTTGCGGATATCATCTTTATGTGCGCGAACGTGCATGCTCTGGGCATCACCAAGAGCTTCCCCTATCGCCGTGATATCACGCGAGGTCACCAGAAGATTGCATCCAAGAGACTGCAGCCTACTAAGCAGTTCATAACGCTTGTTGCGTCTTTCCGCGATCTCATCCAAAGCGTCGACAACAACAAAAATTTGTGAGACATGCTTGATCTCCGAAAATTAGAAATTTCTTTTGCAGATGACGTTGGCATCAATCCTTGACACGCTCGAATGTAGATAGGGATAAGGAAAATCTTGAACGAGCTGCTTCAAGAGACTTGCGACAAGGTCATAGACCGTTTGAGCTGACTGGTCTTTTTGGGTGAGATGATCGACGATATACGATCAAAAGGTATAGAAGTTGATCAATATATAGACCTAAATTATTCCTCCAAGGTCATACTAAGCACTTACGAATACCGCGACACCGCAGCGCTTTTTTGTCGCCTGCTTCCCATTCCTTGAACATTTCGCCATCAACTACCCAATCACCGGTCCCCCTCTCGTCAGTTTCCGCAGACCTCGCTTTGCCTTTGACGAAAATTCAGCAGAGGAGTGGAGTGAGCCACTCATCTAGTTTTCGTTGCGCCCCGGCTACTTTTGATTTTTTTCCGTGTGTTAAATCCTACTGCAGAACATGCGGTGAAATGGAAACGACGCTCACCACTATCCCCCACCGTGCCGGTCAAATGTAACGGCGCCACCATTGATTTGGCGGCCACCGCTAATAGCATTGGACGTACCCCCCCTGCGCATCGAGATCGACGTAGGGGGCAGGGCAGGCTTTGTGCCGCTGCACCCCGAACACCGACACCCTGAGCGCTGAGCATCCACAACATGACTCGGAGCCGACATCGAGAAACCCGCCGAAAAGTCTCAAATGATAGATAACGGCACGCGTCCTCAAGCTTCTGCGATGCGTCAACAATGTCCACCACGCACTAGACGCACGGGGCCAGGTCTGTCAGGGAGTGAGGGAGGGGGGGGGACACCGGTGAGGGCGTACGGTTGGCAATATCGTTGGCAATACTGGTACACCGTGACTGATGTAGCCAGCAGCTGAGGCCCGGGTTGACGGATAACTGATAACTTCCAAGTTTGTTGAGGATGTGTTGGCTCTGCAGGCGGCACTGCGCACCTGTACATGTGTTTAATGACTACTCATCGTCCCAGCTTCGAGTTCCGAGCAACGAGACCTTTAAATTCGCTGAACCAGTCGATGATCGATGATCATTCAAAAAAAACAACGAAATAATGATAATAACGTATACCGCATACCGCATCAACAATATCAACCAACCACAAAAAATAAAATCAACATCGCCTTCAGACTATCCCGTACTCAAACACCGTCGAAAACCAAGCGCAAAAAAGGAGTAGGCAAATAAAGTTAATAAAAATATCAGTACCAGTATCCTAACCACTCGTCGTAAAAACCCACATCGTATTCCAGTATCCTAACTTCGTTTTATAGCACTAATCATTCATTAAAATCAAATGTTCCCAGTCGACACGATACGCAAGCGGTGAAAAGAAAAAAATGTAAAGAAAGAATGGCGTAGGGAGGATAGGGGGTCCGAAGAGAATAGAAGAAAGGGATACGACGAGAGTGAGGTCGGGTGAATGGGTAAGAAGCAGGACGGCACGAGAAACCCTCAGATCACACAATCATCTTTCGTCATCTTATCCACCCCACCCCACCTCACTCTCAACTCCCAGCTCTTAGCTCTCATTCTCCAACGCCTCCCTCTCCAGCCTCTTCTTCATCGAGCTCACTACAAACCAACACAATCAATTATCAGCCCAGCCATTTTTAAACGTAGACACATAGTAAAGCGACACCGACCTTCTCTCGATATCTGACTCGAATTCATCCAATTGGGAGGGAAAGCAGCTACAATCTAATCACGAGCCGCGTCAGCACCAAAACACAAAGTGAAGAGTGAAAAACAAACCTTTTGATACAACACCTTCCGAAGTCCCTGCTCGCTAATCTGTGCATTGTTTCCTTCGAGTTCACTGTGCGAACAAAAAATCACAATCAGCATCGGCTCATCCCCGACACGACAAGAAACCCAAACGAATCCACCAAAACCCCCAAACCGCTCAGGAAAATGTAAACACCCAACTCGCCCAGGAAAACCCAAACAACAAAACAAAAACAAAAACCCAAAGAGAAAAAAAACCCCAACTCACTTCTTCTCATTCTCCAACCTACAACACTCATTACTCAACATCACCAACTGCCACACCACCACCTTCATCGCGTCCGTCATCCTATACCTCTGCGTCGGCGGGTGACTCTCCTTGTCCTTGTCCTTATCCTTATCCTTGTCCTTATCCGCATCCTTCTCCTTGTCCGCATCCTTATCCTTACCCCCGTCTTTACCGGCCCCGTCGTTGGAGGCGGAAGAGGCGGCAACGGCGGCGGCAGCATCGCCCTCGGGACCGCTCGCCGCGTCCTCTGTGGATTGTCGGTGAGAGGTGGAGTGAGGAGGATGAGGCTCTCCGCCCGCTTCGGCTTCTGCTTTAAGCTTCTCCTGTCGCTTCTCTGGATGACCCAAAAAAGGAAAAAAAGAAGAGTGAGCGAGTTAATCATGGATTTGTAAATTGAAAAATAAATCGAGTGAATGTGAACCGGAAAAGCGACGGGCGCATGGTGATGACGCAAGAAAGAGAATACGCAAAGAAACGCAACAACGCGCGAAAAAACACACAAAGAACAAAAAGGAAGAAGAAAAACACAAAGAGAACACACATACCCCAAGCCACCACGCTCTTCTCCCACTCCTCCTGCGCCTTTGCAAACCCTTCCTTCGTGAGCGCCGAAAGGTCCCCAAGGAGCGCTTCTTGCCGCGACATGAGGAGCTTCGCGTGGTCGTGGAAGATGGTGCGTTTGATCAATTTCTGTTTGGCGTCGTGGGCAGCGTAGTTTATCGCAAGCGTCATTCGTCATCATAAGCGTTCGTGGGTAATGGCGACAGGAGGTACAGCGCAAGTGAGAATCAGTATCGAAAGGAAGCATAAGATGAGAAAAAGCATCACTAACCGTCATCGTATACCGATTATACGGAAAGAGCGCAGGCATGAGATTAAAAAAATCGTCATCGTACTCGTTCAGGTGGATCGCCTTGAGGGCTACTTCGGCGAGGATGGGCTTGAGGGAAGGCGGGAATTTGCCTTTGGATTCCCATGATTCTGTACAAGGTGGACATGCAAGTTAGCGAGATGCAAGCGTCGGCGGAATCAACAAACGTACCTTTAGCAATAGCAGCCTTCAGATCGTCAAAAGCCTTCTGAAGCTCCGGATGAAATTCGCGCTACAACACATTAAAAAGCATAAACCTCATTGAGCACGACACCACCACGAGTATGCGCAAGAGCTTACGACGTCCACAATCTTCCTCTTCTTGCCATTCTCCTCCACCACGGTATAGTTCTTCCGCTTCTTGGACGCCTTTTCCTCGCTCACCATCATACTCAGGGACATCTCCTTGGTTTCTTGTTTTGTGTTGGCGGCGAGGGTGCTGGGGCCGGCGGTGGAGATGGATAGGTCTGGTTGGGAGGTGAGGGGTTTTCGTGATTTTGGTTTCTTTGGGGTTCTGCGAGAAGGGGGGTGAGGATAGGACGAGAGAAGGAGAAGAGATAAACGCACTTGTCTTTAAGTAAAGCGACCTCCCCACTGGAGACATAAAACCCCTGCTGCTTCGTCTGGGCGAAATAAGTGCGTTCGTCGATGGCAAGCTCCGAGTCGTCGATGAAAGGATCGCTGATATCGTAGTACTCCGTGCCTAGGTTCTTTTTCTGCAACGACATTGGCATGTGAGCGGTGTGGTGTATTGGTATGGTAGAGTGGTATGAGAGGAGGTACGGGAGAAAGGCTAGGAAGTGGAGCGAACAAGGCGTACCTTTTTCTTCTTAGGCCTCTCGTTGGCATGGTCGTCGTCATCGCCCTCGCCCTCGCTTTCACTCGTGTCGCGTTTGAGAGGGACAGGCGTCGGGGCCCTCTCACCGGTGGACTTTGCGAAAAGAGCGATATCAACCTCGTAAT
>NW_006763303.1:535669-623289 GCF_000218685.1 Serpula lacrymans var. lacrymans S7.9
AAGGGGAGCGGGAGCGTGGGCGGATTTGTTTGGTTGACTTGGGTTTTGGGTGGGTGGCGCGTGCTCCCGGCGCAGCAACGGTGGCAGGGGCAGAGGCGGGATGAGAGGTGGAGGCGGTGGCGGAAGAAAGAGGCTTTGAAATATTATTGGATGATGTAGGGACATAGTCGATGTGGATGGGGTCGTCGTTGTTGGGTCGGATGGGGTTGTGTGAGGTTGGGTCGAGGGAGATAACGTCTGGAGGGTCGTCGTTGTCGTTGTCGTTGCGGTTGTGATGTGAGGAGGAGGGGGAGGAAGTGTGTGAGGGAGGGGACGAGTGTGACGACGAGGAGGGGTGGATGTCAAGCATGAGGACGTCGTGGGACATGGAGACTGGGAGAGTGGAGGGAGGGGAGGAGGAGAGGGTGGTGAGGTGGAAGTTGCCTAATAAGGAACGTCTCAGAAATCATGGCAGTTTTCTCATCATCCTCTCTCATTTTTTAAACTCGAGTCTTGGAGTGCTCAGAGCAAAATCGACAATCCTACCCTCGGAATACTCCGCCACTTGCTTATGTCAGCAAGGGCCACTTCCCTCCAGCCACCTCCTTCCACGTGACCCGCATCCCCCCTCCAGCCACCATGTCCGACTCCAGCCCACACAGCTTCTACACCGAACTCTCAGAGCTCCCCGTCCCCACCTCTCCCCAGTTCGTCTCCTCAGACCGTACGTACCCCGCTATCGCAATAACCCTCCCGCTCATCCCCATCCACAGTCATCCGCGTATCCTTCTCCGTCCGCGATCACCAGCGCAATCTCAAACGATCCATCCAAAAAACATACTTCATCACCCCCACCTCCCTCTCCTCCTCCCTCTCCCAAGACTCCTCCGACATCCAAGCATCCCTCATCTCCCCCTCCAACGCACGCACCGCGGTCCTTCGGGAGCTCTCTGAGCAGAGTGGCAAGAAACGCTTCGTCGAGATATGGGCTGGTTCGCGTCTCGAGGCGTCCCTCCTAGTCACCTCCACACACGGGTCCTTTGCTACAGACGGTACGTCCCCCTCCCTCCCATCTCATCTTACTCACCCCCACACAGACATCCTCTCTCCCTCTCCTTCTCCCCCACGAGTCCGCCCTCCTCTACACCGCAGAAGCCTCCACCCACACTCCCTCCTCAGACCCCTACGCCAAATTCCGCTTCACACCCAGCTTTGGCGAGACCCTCTGCACCAAGAAACGTCCTACCATCTTTCTCTTCCGCTGGCGTTCCCCCTCCTCCATCACCACACCCATCCCCTTCAAATCAACCCAGTCCAGCCCTCCCACACCCACGCTCTCCGCCCTCACCTTCGTCCTCCCCGCCCAAGACGCCTCCCCAGTCCCCATCCTCCTCGCCCAAGCCATCTTCGCCTCCGAATCTCGCGTCTTCGCCACAGGCTACGAGCACACCCAAGACGGACGGCTGCTGGGTATCAAAGGATGCTTCAACCGTCCGACGGGGATATGGGCGCTCGATATCCCTCCCCAGGGGCTTGACCTCTCCCAAGGGCAAGCCAAACCAGAGGGCGAAAGCAAGGGCGGGGACAAGACAGAACTCACCTGCACCCTCCACCGCCTCACCCCCCCCACCCGCTCCCCCCGCTCCCCCCGCGTCCTCTTCGACCCCACGAGCGCAAGCCCAACCCGCCTCTTCTGGCTCTCAAACCCAACAGGCGGCGCCCACGCCTCGTGCGTCTCTCTCCACTCCCTCGCCCTGCTCCCCTCGGCGGAGGGAGCGGCGCCCGACCCCACCTCCTCCCAAACCCTCGTCGACACCCAATGGGACCCAAAACCAGACGAATTCCCGGGTTTCTACACCGAATACAACCTCCCCGCCTCCCCCTTCCTCCGCCTCGGCCCCTCCGCGTCCGCGTCGTCTTACATCGTCGCCCAATCCTTGTGGCGCTCGCGTACCGTCGTTCTCCTCATCAATGTCGATACTGGGGTTGTGCGGAACGTCACTCCCGGTGCGGGTGCGGGCGAGGAGAACGAGGATGGGAAGGAGGGACTGTACAGCTGGACCGTCCTCACCACCAACCACCGCGACCTCGTCCTATGCACGCGCAGCACCCCCACCACGCCCCCCGAAATCATGCTAGGCAGGTTCGACGCGAGCGGGGGTGTGGAGTGGAGGGTGATTGATAAGCCTGTGTTGTCTGACGAACGTACGTCCCGCTTTTCTTTCTTTCTCTAACTCCCTCTCCCTTTTTTGTGGACTTTGGTTTGCTTTCAACGAGTTTTCCGAATGTCATTCCTACTTCTATTCTATCCTATCATCCCATCTTCCTCCTCCAAAACCCCCAAAACGTGAATCACTAACCCCCCTCCCAACCCCCACAGTCCAAACCGCCCTCACCTCCCTCTCCACCTCCATCCTCCCCATCCCCTCCCGTTACCCCGTCGAGACCATCGTGATCAAGTCCAAATCCGCTCTCGCCGGCGCGGCCGGGGAGGGCTTGAAGCCGTACTGCATCACCATTCCGCACGGGGGCCCGCATGCGACGAGCACGACGGCGTTCTCGGCTGGGACGACGGCATTGGCGCTTGAAGGATGTACGTCCCCTCCCCTCCCCCCTCTCCCTCTTCCCCCCACCCCACTAACACCCCCTCACACACAGACACCCTCTCCCTCCCGAACTACACCGGCTCCCTCGGCTTCGGCCAAACCCACGTCGACGCCCTCCTGGGCCGATGCGGCGCGCTCGACGTCGAGGACTGCGTCGCCTCCGCGCTGCACCTCGTCCGCCTGGGGCTCGCGCAGGAGGGCAGGCAGGGCGTGCAGGGGGGGAGTCATGGCGGCTTTTTGGCGGCGCATCGTGAGTTTTTTTTTAATTTTTTACCAGCTTTGGGGCACTGGCTCACCTCACTTTTGCTTGATTTCTTTGCGTGCTTCCGCACGACACCGTCCATGTACGCCGCCCACGCCCCCACACACAGTCATCGGCCAACACCCCACCCTCTTCACCGCCGCCGTCCTCCGCAACCCCGTCATCTCCTCCGGCCAGCTCTCCATCTCCGACATCCCAGACTGGTACTATGAGGAGTTTGGCCTGCCCTTTGCGCCGTCGTCCCTCATCGATCCCCCCGCGTACGACCTCCTCTTTCGCGCCTCGCCGATCGCGCATGTGCATGGCGTGCGTGCGCCGGTGTTGATCGCGCTCGGGGAGGACGATTTGCGCGTGGCGCCGACGCAGGGCTTGACGTATTATCATGCGTTGAAGGGGAGGGGGAAGGTGGTGGAGATGTTGTGCTTTCCTGGGGAGACGCATGCTATTGATGGAGTGGAAGCTGCAAAGGTGTCATGGGAGGCTGGGAGGGATTGGTTCAAGACTTTCTCCAAGTAGGAACGACTCACTCGGAATACAAATGTACATCTAAGAACTAGGAATCTGTAAAAAAGATCTATACCACGGATATAAAAAGTGCATCTCAAAATATTCCCAACAGGTTTGAGTGTGCAGCATCAGATGCCTTTTCATTTTTCGCTGTTCATTACATGGATCATCGATGTTGTAAAGATTCGAAGCATGATCACAAAAGTGGCAAAACAAATACAGATGAGAAAAACATCCGATAATATAACTGAGAAAGCGATGAAGAGCAAACTCTCATCTTATCCTGTATGAACCCATCTATCAAAACATTTATTGCTTAGCCTTGGCTGCCATCTGTGTGAAGAACGATGAGAATGAATGCTACCAAGACTTGACTACAGAACACACCAAGTTGAGAGCAGATCCAGCCTTGAACCACTCGATTTGACCTTCGTTGAAAGAGTGGGCGAGAGGAATTTCCTGCAAATAGTTTCGGCGGTTTAGCACAATACTTCACACTATGCGTATAAAACACTCACATCCTTGCTACCGTCAGCGTGCTTAGCCAAGAGAGTAAGGTTTTTGCCAGGTGCGAACGACTCCAAGCCCAAGATGTCGACCTTGTCGGTAGGTTGCAACTTCTCGTAGTCTTCGGGGTTTGCGAAAGTCAAGGCGAGCATACCCTGCTTCTTCAAGTTGGTCTCGTGGATACGGGCAAACGAACGGACGATGATGGCAAGACCGCCGAGGAAACGGGGCTCGAGAGCAGCGTGCTCACGGGAAGAACCTTCACCATAGTTGTGGTCTCCGATGACAACCCACTTGATGCCCTTCTCACGGTAGTAAGCGGCAGTTTGGGGAACGGCTCCGTATTCACCAGTAATCTGGTTCTTGACCTTGTTGGCCTCACCGTTCTCGGAGTTAATGGCGCCGATCAGGCAGTTCTCTGTAACCATTGTGTCAGCGGCGTCAACGAACAATCAAAAATGACATACGGGAGATGTTTTCGAGGTGTCCGCGATATTTGAGCCATGGTCCTCCGGCACTGATGTGGTCGGTGGCTAGTCAAGCAGGGTGAGTAATAACATAAGGCCGCGATATGCACGCGACGTACTGCATTTGCCCTTAACCTTGATCAAAATAGGCAAGTCGGCGGGAGTCTTGCCATCCCATGGTTGGAAGGGGCTCAACAGCTGAAGACGGTCACTCTTGGGGTCAACGGCGACGGAGACACTCTCACGGTTGGCGGGAGGGGCCTGGAAGGTGTCTTGACCGGGGTCATAACCACGAGGAGGGAGTTCATTGCCAGTTGGGTCGGAGAACTTGAAAGGTTTGCCGTCAGAACCGGTGAGAGAGTCAGTCAAAGGATTGAAAGTGAGATCGCCGGCAAAAGCAAAGGCAGTAACAATGTCGGGAGATGCAACGAAGGCATGTGTAGCGGGGTTAGCATCGTTACGGCCAGTGAAGTTACGGTTGTAGGAGGTGATAACTTTGAAAATATGAAAATACCATAAATATCATGCACTGTTGGGATCACTGTGCTACTTACTAGAGTTTGCCTCGCCCTTCTTGACGTCCTGTCTATCCCATTGACCAATGCAAGGGCCACATGCGTTAGCGAGAACGAGTCCACCGACTTGTTCGAAAGCACCAATTTGACCGTCACGATCGATGGTAGCACGAACTTGCTCGGAACCTGGAGTAATAGTAAACTTGCTCTTCACGTCGAGTCCGTGCTTCGCAGCCTCACTGGCGATAGAAGCGGAGCGCGACATGTCCTCGTACGAAGAGTTTGTGCAAGATCCAATCAAAGCAACCTTGAGTTCTTGTGGCCAGTTGTTCTTCTTCACCTCCTCAGCAAACTTAGAGATAGGAGTAGCAAGATCAGGAGTGAAAGGTCCGTTGATATGGGGCTCAAGTTCCGACAAGTTCTTTTTCATGCTAGTCAAGAGGCTGGCCAATAAAGACAACCGATGCACTCACGATTTCAATGTTCTCATCATACTCGCAACCCTTATCAGCTTGCAAGTTGTGAGCAAATCGTTGAGCGTATTGACCGATTTCAGAGCGCTTGGTTGCATTGAGGTAGTCCACCATGCGACGGTTGAATGGGAAGAGCGAAGTCGTTGCACCAATTTCAGCACCCATGTTGCAGATGGTAGCCATACCAGTGCAAGAGAGAGACTCGACACCAGACCCATGATACTCGACAATAGCACCAGTTCCGCCCTTGACCGTAAGAATACCAGCTACCTTCAATATGACATCTAATAACGCAGAAACATTAGTGAAGACTATATTATTTTAATGAGGTAACCTCACCCTTGGGAGTTGTCCAGCCACCAATCTTGCCAGTGAGGTTGACACCAATGACCTTAGGGCACTTCAATTCCCAAGGAATTCCAGCCATGACATCAACAGCATCAGCTCCACCAACACCACAAGCAACCATACCCAAACCACCAGCATTAGGGGTGTGCGAATCAGTACCAATCATGAGACCACCAGGGAATGCATAGTTCTCCAAAATGATTTGATGGATAATACCAGAACCGGGTTTCCAGAAACCGAGACCATACTGAATGGAACACTCTTGAGCTATATCATACACTAACTTACACTTCTATAACGCACCTTAGCTGTGGCGGTAGCCAAGAAATCATAGACTTCCTTATTGATATCAATCGCACGGGCCAAGTCTTTTACGCCACCAATCTGAGCCTCAATCAAGTGGTCACAGTGAACTGTAGTTGGAACAGCTGCAGTGTCCATTCCTGCGGACATGAATTGAAGAAGAGCCATCTACATTACGTCAGTTTTGATTCTGTGACGTAGGTAATGTCGCGCACCTGTGCAGTCGCATCCTGGCAGGCAACACGCTGTGGATAACGGATATTAATAACAGTGGAGATGGTATAACAGGGGAGCGAGACAAACGTCAGGTCGGAGCTTCAGATAGCTAGTTCCACGCTCAATGTCCTGGTGTTGAGGGTCGTCCAAATGCCCGTAGACAATCTTTTCTGAAAGCGTCAAAGGACGACGCAACCTATGGACATTTATATGAATGCCATTCTCGACAAGAGCTAAAAAGATAGTACCTCTCACGAATAACAACGAGATTGTCCTCAATGCGCTGGTAGTTGATGTATGCGTCCTTCTCAAGCAGAGACATGGCGACTTTGGTGTCACCAATACGGGGTGCTGCGGTAGCCATCCCTGCGGCCAACCGCTGCAATGACCGCACGGCCTCGCGGGTCTTTGTTACGTTCAACATCGTCGAAAGCGACGCACGTCGGCGACAACGATGAGCAAGTTTAAAAGTGAGAGAGTTTCGGCAAATTGCGTCCGACTAACATCAATTTATGGGTGTGGTCCTTGTGATTGAATTTGCCGGCTCGTCACGCTCTGCCAATCACAACTCGCCTTTTTGCATTTTATCGCCGCAACGGCCGAATATCATCCCGGAGTCGGCTGCATGGACTCTCAGCAGCCGCTCTTTTGCCGACGGCCTTACCGGGCGGAGCTCAAAATCTTCAAATTTTTTATCAGATACCGGGACAAGAAGTACGGAATGACAAAGAGTATAACTAGAAAAAAAGTCTGGCACTGCAGCCCAGGTTTATCTTTGCAACATACATGTTCTGCAATATTTTGTAGACCAATGAGCTTCATGGATCTCACCATTACCAAGGCTGTTCCTAGGATCCTGCGACAAAACCATCAGCGGCGGCCATGCTTTCATGCAACGCGACAAATTCACGGGCGCATTCTCTGCGCTCTCACCATACGCTTATTCTTGAAAACGCCACCGAGCTTCGTGTCTGCAGGTCGCGAGAAATTCTATGGCCCATCATTTCGATATCCGACACTGGTCCGACCAGTAAACGCGTGTAGCACAGTGACGGTGAGCGCTACTCAAGGATCATCGGGTATGGGTCCGAGTGACAAGTATAATCGCATGCCTAACCAGTGCGCTGATGCTTGATGAGGTAGATGTTGCAACTTTACTGTAATCGATTCCTATTTCAGGCCCAATGCTTCGGTCGAAACCTTGGTCTGTGTCCAACTCTGGTATAGCTTCTTTGTGCGAGTACAGATAGAGAATCTTTTACTATACATCACTCACGACTGCCACGGCCCGATCTTACAGGAAGTCGATGATAATCTCAATCACATGCTACCGGATGCATACCCGAAACTTGACCCTTCCAGACCTCTTGCAACTAATATGAACTGCTGTGCTGAATCTCTCGTCTTCTTCGGAGATCGTGAACTGGAGATTTATGGTAGTCAAAACAACGATACGGAAGGTGCCAACCATGACTGCTTACCTTACCACAGCCTTGATGAACGCCTTCTTGGCGTCTGGGCCAGCTTTAGACTGCACGAAGTCATCCTAGTTATTCAGAAAGATGGGAAAGTTTAGTTCCGAAAACACGCTTCAAGTAACGTAAATCACCCACCGCAAATAGAATCTCATTCATCCAGGCCCTGGTCTCTGCTGGGTGCCTTGAATTCAACGTCATAAGAAGCTCAATGAGGTTTACTGTCGCGGACCGCGGAGCCACGCTAGCAAAACCACATAGGATAGCTCGCATTATCGGCCGTCCATGAGCCTGAATGAGCATAGCACTAGCATCGCCCAACTCATCGCTGTTGGCCGTTTTACTGATCAGTGCGGCCTAATAATCCGACGGAGGACGGATTGGGTTAGAGTCGTATCACAAGAGAGGGTTGACTTACGAGGAATGTACATGCTGAGACTAGGGAGTAGCGCTCCTGTAGTGATAATGATCCAATCGCGCATCGCATAAGTGTATCTAGTGCTCCAGGTTGAAGTCTATAAAAAGCCGCAACAAAGTTTTTCGCTACCTGTCAAATAGTCAAAGACAGCGAGTCCGGTTTTGGAAAGAAGCTCACAGTGTCCATGCAGCTAAAAAATGCCTGCACAATATCGGGGTTCTACCGAGGAATCAGAAAGCTTCTTCCGGAATGACTTGAATGACCTACAGATTCCATGGCTCCTGGGTGGCCAAGCGCAGTCAAAGATGTCTGCAGTAACGCAGGGAGAACATTGGAGAGTACGGTCTGTGCCTCAACATTTGGACCAGACTTCAAAGTTGAAGGAATCAAAGTAGGAGGGTCTACTTGTATGATGAGCATATTGGCGAGAGTCAGCCAGATAGCTGTGAGCTGTCTCTGAGAGGCAAAGCAAACGAGCTCGAGAAGAGGGCCAGCAGGGAGAGAAAGCAATGTCATATCGGAGGGTAGTGCAGTTATCGATCTGAATAGCTCGCTGAGTGCCTGGCCACCATCAGTGTAAGATGCAAGAGGAAAAAACTCAATATTCAAGGAATACTCACGTCACTGACACCGGCATCGGTCGACCACATATCCACAGTATTCCTGATAGCAGTAAAGAGGTCCTCACGCAACTTGATCATCCTGTAGTCTTTGCGGGCTTGTCGCACCCGTTCAACTTCTACTTGCTCTTCTGGAGACTCTTCAAGGATGAGTAGAGAATCCGTAGTACGAGTGAGGCCTTTGGCTACTCCAGTCAGGGTTTGCAACTGCACCACAATCATGGTGCGAGCCTCTTCAGGAAGCTGTGAATATAGCATGATTGTCAACTAGATGATTCCAAAACGAAGTAAACTTCCTGACCTGTGTAGAAGACTGTAGAGCTTGAACGAGCTTCTCTACCACTGGACTAACAATAGCCTGAACAACAAACATGAGAAAGGTCTGCTAGGATGAACCATAGAAGATACTAAACCTGAACCGGCGGTATCTCTTCTTCTGGTGGCAAAGCCTGGATGACACTAGCGATAGACTGTAGCACCTTACATTTTTCGGTATCCTATTCTATCAACGTTAATACTGCAAATTATTATCAACAACCATCCAACGTACCGGAATACCCGTCAAGCCAGCATGCAGCTCCGCGAATGCGCCAATGTGAGGAGCGAGCGCAGTGCGGTTAGCATCGCAGAGATCACGCAGAGAATTGGCAGCCGAGAGACACAGCATCTGCTCCGGAAGTGCGGCAACGACATAAGATACGGTATTCATAAGAAGAGTCGGTGACGAAGTGGGCGTTGATGTTAGGGATTGCGTGGTAAACCATGAGGCGTATGTTCCTGGTCAAGTATTTGCGTTAAGAAGATGGAAGGGCTCAATTAACAAGTCACTCACCGATGAGGCCTAGAGTTGTGCGTCTGATTCTATCTTGCCCAGTCCTTGGTAAACGGCCAAGTACCTCGTGGCCAAAAAGTCGAGCAAGGAAAGGATTGTCTTCTAGAGGTATTGCTTCCTGAATGGACATTATACAGTGCAGCGTGGCTTCAATGTCCTGGTGAGGTGAAAATGAGTTCAGGGCCAATGTCAATGTACTCAACTAAGCAGATACTAACCTCCCAACCATCACTATCATTCCTTGCCGATACATGTTCAATCAGATCATTTAAGTAATAAGCCAGCATGTCGTTGCGCAGGATATAATAGCTACAGACACATCAGGCATGAAGGTAGATTCTTCAGATTATAACTTACGCATTGATAAGGGTATCGCCAACATCTCTCCGGTACCTAGAAAGGCTTTAGTAATGCTGAGAATTCGAAGCAAAGTGTCCACTTACACTTGATATTTGTCTCTCTGATCTAAATATCCAAGTCTCAGGACAGTAAGGCAGATGCAGTGGTGACATATTTAAATACCTTTTCCCCACCCGCTCAAAACGGTTCGGTCAGGCCAAATGACCTTTCTCTTGAGAACTTGCACCAGTTCACTGTACACAGCCTTCACCACTGCCCATTGTTCTTTTTCTTTGTCGGTTTCTTGCGGTGGTTGCCTATTTCCTTCTTCGTCTTCTTCCAAGTCGTACTCGACACTCCACAGCGATTCCTGAAACAGATACCAGAAACCAAGAGTCATCTCGCTCTCTTCTTCGTCAACACCATAGTATCCTGGAAGAGCAGTATACCCTAATATCAGCCTAAGAAAATTTTGAACTAGATGTGCCCTGGTCCTCGGCTGAGACGATAATGTTTGGCTATCTTGACTTGGAACAACGTATACTGAAGACACGATATTGGACGCGAGATAAGAGTTTGAGTGGTCTCCTAGAGCAACTAGCAATTTGCAAAATGAGTGAGAAAGAGCATCTGCGAAACCAGCTAATCGTCGATAGGTAATTAAATATCGACATTGTGAGCAATTAGCACAAACAAGCAAGACAAATGTCAGATATGCAAGGGAAAGAGGGCAACCTACACCTACAGCTCGCAGTTGATTCCAATATTTTACCTCCGTATAAATCTAGCCACGTCAAAAGTGGGTCGGTGAGCGTCCTGGAGCCAGCTCCACCAGATAAAGAGGATTTTGACGTGATTTCTTGGAGAGCATCGGAAGCAGGGACAAATATTGATTCATCAAATTCTCCTTCCGGATGTAGAGGCGTCACCGATGGTGACAGTAAATTGATCAATAAAGGTATCAACGGTGTAAGTTCACTGTATTTGATTGAGTTTGGTGAGCTTCATGACGCAAAATGCAATGGACCGAACGAAACACAGATCATATTGAGGTTGACTGACTTGCCACGAAGAATAGGAATCCATGCTTGTAGGCACTTCAACGCTGAATTGAACTCTTGGATTCTAAATTGCTCTTTTGGTTGGGTTATGGAGGATATGATGGCTTGAACGACCATCGGTGCTGCGTCCAGTAATGACTGATGCATCTGCATTCTGGATGAATGGTTAGCTTTCTAGTAGAACACACAACTATACAATGCCAGATTGGCTATCACTTACTTACTGGGACCTATGAGCGCAGCGGTGTCTATCTCTTCTGCAACGATGGACAGGAAATCAAGCATATATTCTGTAAATACTCCTCGGCCAGATAGGAAATTGACAGATGATATGATCCAATCTGGCCAATCAGAGGATCCTCCAGTTGCAATTTTCAGGGCCAAGGACGTGAGCTAGAGTAAAATGAGACTTGCAGTTGACTTGATACAGATTTCCACAGCGCAGAGAGACGTACAGCAATAAACAATTTACGCAAGATAACCTTCGTGCGTCCAGCTAAAACGGCATGTACCGTCAATTCAAGTAGAAGGTCACGTAGTTGGAGCGCGTTGTCTTGAGGGAATGAGTCCCTGTGAAGAAATATTTTGAGCCATTCTCGATTCGATAAATATACAAGGCCTTGACGGACGCAGGAACGAGAGAGCGAGGAAGCGTAGGTGGATAACTAACTTTGACCACTAGGTCGCGGAAAGTTTTGATCTGGGGTTGGAGTACTCACCAGTCTCGTGCTATTTTAACTTGCGCAGTATGTGCACCGAAAAACTGGACATTAGGATCCTGGTTCTCTAGGAATGGTACGACGAGCCCCCATGCCTCTGGGCGTTTTTGGATGCTGAGAAGCTCTTGCTGGATACGACGCTGATCATCGGGAGATATGTGGGCTCCAGGCGCATACGCCTGGTGGATCAACTGCGAAACGAGAATGAACGACTAGATGGAATCCCTGAACCAAAAGATGTTTACTTGAGCAGCTTGTTGTACATCAGACACGGATAAGACAGGAAGAAACGCAGCCGGGTTCATCGTCTAGGCGGGAGTTGGATTACAAAATTAATCGCAACACCCTTTGGCAGCAAATATTGAGAAGAAAGACAAGTAATAAGCTGTGAAGAGTATGAGCAGACTGAAGCTGGTTGTTTGCATATGCATTCAAGTCGACTGACAAACGCAGAGCATGGTGAGCCACAGACCCCAAATTTCCCGTTCCGTTTCCGATGCTGCCATCACACTGGACTCTTGCCAGAACCATGTATTTCTATGTTGCGTAACAGAACCGTATATTTTCTTATTTTTATCATATATGCCGGCGTCGAGCACCTCTACGCGCTAATGTTTGGGAATATAGAGTAAATTGCTTCCGACAGCTCTGACGATTATGGTGTCGGACTCGACATGCCAGGACGATATGCTCGAACACGGTTTTATTCGACAACTCCTGCATCTTTCTACTGTAATCGTATCTAAGAAGAATCGTCTCCACCCTGAGGCCGAGCCGAAGACCTTGCATTGATTGCCATCCTTCTTCTCCTTTCCGCGAGCGCTCTCCTTGCAAACTCTTCTCTTGATGAAAGATTCCTCGCAAGATTGGGTCGCATCAGGTCCGACCCAAAGGACATAATTGATGATGTGGATGAAGACGCGCGTTCCATCAGCTTGGGTCTCCCATGCACCCGCTCTCTCCGCTTAGACCTGACTTTCCTCTGAGCGGGATCTTGTCCTCCGCTGTGTGGAGTGGTTTTCGGTGTAAAACTCTGCAGTCCAGATGGGTTCGAAGCAGCCCTACGATTATAGGGATTTGGTCCCACAGATTCAGCAGAGTAAATGCTACCAGTACTCATTCGAGACAAGGCATCAGGACGTTCATTGATTCGCTTGGCTGTCCATCGTCGAGGTCGTGCACTGGCGGTGGGTACTTCCTGGCTGAGCAATGGTGCTTGAGACTCCCGCGTTACTACATTATCTATTCCTGGATAAATGGATTGACGACCGTCCAGAGTGCTAAGCCCGAGCGTACTCCTGGATGGTTTTGGCGATGCATAATCGGCATTATATGGGTCCAACCCGCGGATATGCACCCTTCCCATACCTTCACCTGTTTCTTCCAGTGTGTACAGTCTTGATACACCCGAAGAGGTCGAATGCCCTCTCGTAATTGGATGTGTTCCAAAGTCGCGGTTCCACCTTGGTTGGTTTCCACCTCTGCTGTTTGTCCGCCGAGGAACTGGCGTAAACTTGTCATCTTCATCTGTGCCTGATGAATTGCTCTTTCCCATTACACCTAAGGCATTCAAGAAATTTGTTTTGAGAGTTGATGTCCAACCATCTGAACCTTGTTCAGTTTTCTTCTTATCGACCTCGTCAAAGTTATCTTCGTGGCCCGGTGGAGTCATCTTCTTCCATTTCCCGTCATTTCTGCCGTCGATAGCTCTTCTGGCTCTTAAGCTACCTGAGTTGATTTTGATTGGGCCCCATGGGACATCTTGCCTAGCTTCCTGAAGTTCTGCAGGCTGCGCTGCAGAGCTTGACACTTCCTCCTGCGGAAACCTAACCGTTTCAGAACTAGGTGTTCTCACCATATCAAGTCGGGTCCCTGGGCGACTAGACTCGTCTCCAGACATGGATAACTCTCCGGGTACCATATTCGCTATTTGCAGTGGCCCCAGAGTGCGTGTGCTCTCGTGTACGCTGTATCCACTTATGACCTTCGTCGGGGAAGGGCGCATGAGCGGATATGGACCCTGCATTACTGAGAGTCCGCCATTATTGCTGTCAGCAAGACTGTTGCGGATACTTTTTTCATCGTTTCCGTAAGGGATTGTTCCATCGTTATTTGGAATTGACAAGTTACTGTTAGCAAAAGGACCTGTTGTGCTCATTTGCACAATAGACGCCGGGAGGTAGTATTCGGACCTTTCCTGACGACTGGTATTATGGTAATTGGAGTCTACTTCGTCGTCCAAGCCCAGGTTACGACTACTGCCTCCATCGCCTATAACTTCCTCTTCTATTGCTCTGCGTTGCCGAGCATGGGAGCGTGTCCGAATCCACCATGCTACAAGGGCGGCGATGCAGGCCACACCAGTGAATGATCCTAGGACTATAGCGACATAGAAAGGGGGTGTATGTGATGCCGTGGAAGGTGTCGGTGTCGGCGATGGGTCGACACTGGTTGGAATTGAGGCTGTGATGGTCGACGCTTGTGCAGAAGAAGGAGGAGATGGCGTGACTGCAAGTGGAGAAGTTGGCAACATGGTCATAAGTGTTGCAATTGGTGATGAAGACGACGCAGGGATATCCAGAGAAGACGACATCGTTGTGAATGTTGAGGTCCCAGAAGAGGAAGGAGATTCAGGTACTGGCAGAAGCAGCGAAGACATTGTCACCGAACCGACCTGCGATTCGTCTTGCTCTTGCATAGAAAACTGATTCAAAGCTTGTGTCGGTTTCCCTAGTGGTGTAGTAGTATCCAGTGCATCGGGGTCTGGGGTCTGATCGTCTCCTAAACTGGAGGTTGGGTTGCCGTTGTCATCGTTTGATGCATCGTTTAGCTCAACTGATGTTTGACCATCTGGACCAATGATAATGTCAGGATTATCTCGAGCCTGAAAAGAAAGAAACTTCTGCGGGATCACAGAGCTCATTTCTAAGGTCTGCGCACCTGGCGCAAGAAGATATATTGAGAGCTACCAGAGCACGAAAGCGATGGGAGGGTATGCAATACTCTGTAGAGATATGGCAGTTTTACTTGTAGTGATGCCAGCTACTTAGAAATATGGAGTCGATAATCCATCTTGTGATAGTCTAAACCCCTTTCCACGTCAGCCTCAAACGCCTGAAATTTTGGACTGCCAGACATTATCAGAATGGGGAAATGAGACGTGTCTCGCGTCTTAGCTTGTCACGTGACTAATATTGGTATTTGTTATTCGCGGCAATTGAAGTTGACGGTGGTCAGTGGCTTTCGTGGTCACGCTAAAGGTGTACCGGAAAGCGTTTGTCTGCATCATCGTTTAGTTGAATTACACTGGGTATGGACCACGACAAAGAATTCGAAAGGTTTGTTTTAGATATTGCATATTATGCCAGCTCATCTCCCACCAAAAGGGCGATTGCTCTTAGTTTGCAAGAATCAACTACAACCGCAAATAATCCGATAGTTATATCTGATGACGAAGACGAAGATACACACTTTCAAGCGGATTTGAAAAGAGCGATTGCAGCATCAAAAGCCGAAGGATTGTCTCGTAGCTCTGTGCGACCAGACAAAAGCCAGGACGTTGAGTCAATGTCAGGCGGACCACCCAGCCGCGATACAAATACACGCCCTCAAAGCTTCACCCCGTCGGCATTTTTATCAGAGAGGGCTCAGCTTGAGAAGGAGCGACTTGAAAGACAGAAAAGACTGCGCCAGGATGCAGGTTTTGAGGATGAGAACACAGCACCTCCTGCAAAAAGGCAACATATTTCATCTTCATCTCGGGTGAGCACTAATAGAAGGGCCGACACATCCGTGTCTGCTTCCTCTTCTAGCTCCACCAGCGCAGAGAGTGGTTCTGCAAGCATTCCTGCAATTGAGCAGGTATTCTGGGAAGGAGAACTCAGGCCAGTTGCCAATCGCCACACCGACCCCAGACAAGATGGAAAACCAACTTTTCGACTAACAGAAGTCTTGGGTAAAGTATGAATCATTTGTTTAGCATTACACCCAAAAGTAAACTGGATTGTTGACTAGAAATCCGAAATATCCTTCGCCATCCTTTCCTCCTATTCGCTATCCGTCTCGTGGATATACGAGTTTTTTGACCCATCTGTACCCGTCATTATAGTTGCGCAGCCGGACGAGTCGGGCCAAGCAACTATAAAAAATGTTCTGCCAAATTGGATCAGGACGACTCCGTTTCTGCGCTACGGGCGAGGGTGTATGCACATGAAAGTGAGTATCTATAGCTGCATTAGTAACTGGATCAATGCTGAGTTTCTCATACTTTCATGAAGTTTATGCTCGTCAGTTCAAGTCACACTATCGTCTGATATTAGTCTTATCGTTTCGCAGCTATTCTACAAGACAGGCCGTCTGAGAGTGGTCATCTCCACCGCGAACCTTATTGACTACGATTATAGGGACATTGAGAACGTAGGTCCCTAATGAGAAATGATCGTTCGAGATGAATTCTTCACTGTTATCATAGGCTATCTGGTTACAGGATGTACCATTGCGACCTCAACCCTTACCAAATGATCCAAAGGCAGTGGATAATTTTGCAACCGTGATGCAGCGAGTCTTACATGCGCTAAATGTTCGACCTGCACTAGCAACCCACCTGAAAACAGATGTAAGTTCGCGAAGTATTTACTCGCATGTCAAATCTAACCTATAGGTCAATATGAAAATGACTAGCATCCGAATTTGCCACTTCAGTCCATTGATCACCTCCGATCGCATTGGGATTGGTCGAAAGTTAAGGTAAAGCTGGTTCCATCGATAGCAGGCAAGCATGAAGGGTGGCCGAAAGTGATCTTGACGGGTCATACAAGGTTAATGAAGGCAATTAGAGATATGGGTTTGCGTACTGGAAAGGGCAAGGCAGCTAAGGACCTCGTCATCGAGTGTCAGGTATATGACCTCTACACTTTGTCATTGAAGTCAATAGCCTCGATGGCCAACTTATTGTCTTATCAATATGCAAATTTAGGGATCCAGTATAGGCACCTACTCTACACAGTGGATGAACGAGTTTCACTGGTCAGCGCGTGGCGAATCAGCTGAAGATTGGCTTGATGAACCTAAAACTCGTCGGGCTAAGCTTCCATATCCCGCCGTGAAGATTGTATTTCCGAGCTTGAAGACGGTACAGACAAGTGTTTTGGGTGAACCTGTATGTTCTCACAGATATTTCATGAATATGGCTGATCTTCGTTTTATTCAGGGAGGAGGGACCATGTTCTGCCGGGGGGTGCAGTGGAATGGGGCTAAGTTCCCGCGACAGTTGTTCCATGACTCAAATAGCACTGCAGGTGGGGTCCTGATGCACACAAAGGTGAGTTGCTATATTTCGGGGACGAGCTCGCATGCCATTACCTCGCCTTTTCCATAGATGATTATTGGGACCTTTAAACAGAAGGCTACGACCAACTCTCTAGACAGTCACGATAAGGGCAAAGGAAGACAGTCGGATGCGGATTCAGATACAGAAACGGAAACGGAAGAAGATGATGTTGTCGAGGTCGTCAATGATGCACCTATCGGCTGGGCATACCTAGGCTCGCACAATTTTACACCATCTGCTTGGGGGACCCTCTCGGGCTCGGGCTTTAACCCCATTCTCAACGTGAGTAGCACGTCTTAAATGTTTGGCCTTCTTGGATGTTTGTCCCGGTCGAGCTGAAACATTTTGCTGTTTCAACTACTAATGTCATATTTAGGTCGTGAACTACGAACTAGGAATCGTATTTCCGCTTCAGGACGAGTCAGAGTTAGAGAGTGTGTCATGTTTCAAACGCCCACCTAGGAAATACAAGGTTGGTGAGGATAAGCCATGGGTAAGCCACACCTACATCTACTGATGAGCAGGAATGGCTAATTGAACATCATGGCACTTGCAGATGCAGGAAGAATCTACTGTTTTTCAGCGATAATTATATACGCGCACCATCGTTATGCTTTTCTTCGTTTAATATGGATTACATATAGATACTAGACCTAGCTGTGCGATGGTTAACTTGCATAATCATAAGCCGATACCGTGATCGAAGCGTTTGTAATGCTGGGCAAATGCGACAATGATACCACCGTGACCGTGCCCGACCGCGCCAGTGACGGCCATAGTCTGTATGTGTGGCACTGGCACATACTTTCGTCCGAGCTTATCGATATTTACAAGTCGAAAAACACATATAATGGATCCATCGTTCGAGCATTTGCCGAGTTGACGCGTTCGTCGCATGAAATTGAAAGGTTCCTACGCTTTTGTCGATTTTCTCTATTGCAATGGGGATTTACTGGTCGACACTAGTCGCACAATCCTTCCCACCTGCTCCAACATTCAGCGTAGATGAAATCCCAGACTTGACTGGAAAAGTAGTGCTCGTCACCGGAGCAAACGTAGGGATCGGGAAAGAAACAGCAAGGGTACGCTGAGTTTTCACCAAATTGACTTTACTTCTGCACTTGACATGCAACGCTTAGACATTGCTCACGAAGAATGCTAAAGTGTATCTTGGGTCGAGAGACAAGAAGAAGGGGGAAGGCGCTATTAACGAGTTGAAGGAACTGACTGGACGGGAAGCCCACCTTTTTCAAATAAATCTGGCGAGCCTCAAGGATATCAAGGCATCAGTAGAGGAGTTTTTGAAGTGAGTGAGGCAATAGTTATGACCTATATTGGCTGCTTAAAGTAAGCATGCATGCAGGTCAGAGAACCAGCTACACGTGCTTATTAACAACGCGTGAGTTGTATGTTGCATTTTGTACAATGGTGGTAAGAGCAAAATTCGTGTTTACAGTGGTGTTATGAATGCTCCTGTGAATCTGCTAACTGAAGACGGATATGATCTCCAGTTTGGTACCAACGTTCTCGGTATTCGTTCATTTTATATTATATTTGTTACGCTGCTGACGTTGGATGATCAGGGCATTTTTATCTCACTAAGCTTTTGCTACCCCTAATGGAGTCGACAGTGAAAATATCACCAAAGGGGACAGTACGTGTGGTCAACGTCTGTTCAATGGCTCATATTGTCAGCAACCTCCATTTTAACACATTCAAAGACTCACGCGCAAGGAGAAGGATGCCGTCAATGAAACTTTACGGGCAGAGTAAGACAGTGAGTACTTCGGTGAATCATAGTAAATATCCAGTTAACAGGAAGAGAATAGGGAAACATCGTATTTTCTACCGAATTACATAGAAGGTACCAGGAGAAAGGAATCATAACGATTTCTGTGCATCCAGGCAAGCTGTAGTCACCCCAAAGGATGAAGTTTCGCTCCGTGCGAACTGATATATACTATAGGCCTTATCAAGAGTGAACTGCATCGCCACAACAGTAAAATTTTCGATGCATTCCTGGTTTGCCTCCCTCTACCCTCGTTCTCTGTACCTTCACTTATGGGTTCATTTAGGCTCTTTTCTTATACGATGTCCCGTATGGAGCTTTAACGCAGCTTTACGCGGGAACTACGCCAGACGCCGAAGCACTAAAGGGAAAGGTTTGTCCATCTATTTTCGTCCTCGTTTCCAGCCAGAACGTGGCTTATCATTCAATATACTCTGTACTCAGTACCTCATACCCTGGGCAAGGATAGGCAAACCTCGCGCAAATACCCAGGACCCTCAGCTTGGTAGAAAGCTGTGGGAATGGCTAGAGGGCCAGGTCCAAGATCTGTAGTGATTACTGAGGCGCGAATGCCGCATGCGAGAAGTGCGAGCGGGACAAAATGTTCAAAAAGGAATTTAGATACCTGAAATACTGGAATAATTGTTGATTTTCACGGCAGGCGGAGTAAAGCTTCAGGGAATGCTATTATCCTACCAATGTTCTGAAATGCAAGCAGGGAAAACCATCGGGATACTCGGTGCGTTCACAGCGGCCCATCAGCTAAAAGGAGAGCTAACCCTGTATAAAATGGTAAGTATTGGCAGACGATGATACTATATGTGTGTACCCTGAGGTAACATTGAGGTCATCTAGACTTGGGCAACTACACGCCACTGCCATATCACTAACACCAGTTCCTCCTCGACTCGGTCAATGATTCACTCACGTTAGCGTCCGAGAACAGTCAACGTCAATGTTCGAAGGGACTACTGCGACCACGCCTCAAAATGGGGCATGACCTATAATACCATATGGTGTCCCAGGCGGTGCACACTGCCAGATAAAGCATTTCTGGGCACACGTATACATGAGGTAAGAAAGTCCATACTTGTCTTAAACACGACTCGTCCTGACAATGATTAGGTGGACCGTAAGCGGCGGAAACCTCATGACACACTTTGCATTGAATCTCCTGGCACGAAGTATGTATGGGAGGCATTGACACCTAATTTACAGTTAAAAGTAGGGACGGTAATGGAATATTACGTGTTACTTATCATTCAAGATCTATCCACCGGCGCAGTGATGTGACCCCGACTCGATTGCTGTACCTCGTCAGCCGGAAGATGGAAGCATGGTCACTGCGTAGGGGTGTAGTGTTCAATTGAGAACTTCTGGGAAGTGTCTAGCCACTTGCTGAGAGTTAACAGGGACAGAACTACAGTCCAGTATGAGTAACTAAAGAATAGGAATACTGGATTCTGCAATATTAGTCCAAAGTTTTGTAAACAAAGGTAAACAAATCAGCCACAAAGGCAAAATTATAGAATGCTCAGTGAATACTGAACAATAGAGCAAAAAGAATAAAGAGGAAAGTGATTTAGAAAGAAGGGAAATTAGATAGCACAACTAGGTGCAGAATCACCAAAACTAACATGTAGATGTTCTTGAAGGAGTTGCTCGACATCACTAATGGCTAATATGCATTCATTACAGGAAGGTGACTCGTCACCAGCCCTTGCAATTGCCACGAGGCAGTGCAATGCTGGATAGTATGCGCGGCGCTGAGGTATGTGTTATATCCTATGGTGCGGGCGGTTCACTTGAGTGCCGCTACTTTTGTGCAAAATTCTCGCCCCCTTCAGAAAAAGTCGGATTTTAATTTCCTCTAGTAAAAATGCTCCTTTTGATGAGGGGAACATAATTACAAGACAGATTTTGAATTATGTCAAAACTGAGGGAGATAATTATTTCAATGACCCCAAATTGGCGCATAAGTACAGAAGTCGCCCAAAATCAATCAAAAAGACGTGCAATAGCTTCTGGAACCCGTCTATGAGACTTGTACTTTGCCGAACTATGTAAACTGCTGGACCTGCAGCTGAGCATCTTTGGTCTCAAGTCCCGATCGGTAAGCCTCCATCCACTGATACATCCTGTGCTCCCACAGCCGAATTTCAAGGTGGTCAGGGTTAGTTCAGATGGCCGATTTGGCGCTTGCACAAAAGTAGCGGCACTCAAGTGAACCACACCAGCATCTGCAAAGTGGTCAAACTCGCTTGATAGTTTTATGGCTAAGCGCAATTCAAAAATCTGAGCTAATCCCATTTGGGTTTCCAAAACTTCCTCCAACATACTTTTGAAGACCAATTTCGGTCAAATGCATAGCTATGTGCTACACTATTGGTGCGCTATGCACGGATGTGCCATGCACTGGTGTGTTAGGCAGGAGGGACATGCTACACACTAAGGGAAGGTGGGATGGGGGCGACAAGCAGACTAAGTCCAACAACTACGAAGTGGAATGTATCATGGATGTACTCTGTGCTACAGGGGTCTAATTTCAAAGAGAGAGAGGGCCAAGGACGACACACCTGAACAATCAATTTGTCTGCAGAGAAGGAAAGCATTACAGTTTAAAAAATTGAAACCTGCAATGTACACATACCAGCATTTCAAAAGCAGCTGGCATAGGCAGATCTGCTCAATTCTGAGGAGATACATCCAACGGAGAGACTATTCTTAGGGCTCAGCATGAGCCTATGATAGCCTCCCAGAACTGTCAACTTTTGCATCATAGACCTTACTCGAGACGTCCTGCCACATCAGCCTCATCAGGTGGGCCATACATGTGAACAAGTCAACAAGTGGGACTCCTGATTTATCTAGGAATAGAAATGATACTGTACGGACAATGCTGGCATGAAAAGGATCGTGAGAGAATACACATGGGAATAGCCTTCAATACTAAAGTCAAACAAAGAGTGTGATGGTGACCTGTGAATAGATATTAATTGCGAGACCACAGAAGCAGTGACAGGACATCAGAAATGTTGCCGATGTTGAACATTGAACATTGGATTGTGTACAAGATCAATCCTACCAGAAAATCTGTAAGTTTCAATATTTTCTTGCAGTACAGATTAAAGTTTCGACCTGAATAAGCAGCTGACCTCGGACTTTCATTGCCAGCAACATTGAGGGTGATGCCCATAATTACAGCTAAATCTATATTGATAAACTGTAGAGAGTCAACATTGTCACTTTAACTGTAGAGACAAATCACATGATTCAGACTCGTTACATAGCACTGGACTTTACTCTTGTTTGTTCCTCAGTTGTTGATCATCAACACTGAGGTGTGTATAACATTATATTAAGATTTCTTGTAGACTAATATTCTATCAGCTCTGTCTAGGTTAGAACATTAATAATAGTTGTTGATCATCAACACTGAGCTCTGTCTAGCTTTCTTTAGGTTATGAGCCCTGGGCTTTAATCAGATCAGAGCCCAAATTAGCCCGGAAACAGACGTGCATACAGTTGACAACTCATCAGCTTCACAGACACAGTCAACGCAGTCATCAGATCAAGATGGGAAAATTCGATCACATCCCAGAATTAACAGGTGCCAAAATTTTTCATGAATGGCATCGTCACACCAAAACTATAACAACCAAGAGTTAGTTACTCTGGCGCACACAAGAACACACTATAAAGAAGATGTTGAGGGAGTGGTTACCCCTTAAGCTGCAGAGAGTTTGTTGGTATACAACAGGAGGACTCGCTAAGGAGTCTCCTGGATCTATTGGGGTATATATACTAATACAGAGTGTTTGTACTTATGTACTGTACAGTTGATAAAGTTAGTGGCTGATGATGTTATGGGGCCTAGCCCGCATGACCAGCTCCACTGCGTGAGAGAGTTGTATCTAAAATAAGAAGAAGGCAATGTGGCGCAAGAAAGAGGAGTTTGGACAAAAGGGGAAGTGCCGCATGGCACCATGTGTGAAAGCTAAAGTGTACAAGGTTAAAGCGGAGAATGAAAAAGAAGGAAAGGTCTGAAAATTGTGTTATCGTAACAAAAACACTGTTAGTCGGGGAAGGCCTGTATAATCACATTAGCAAGGGAACTGATCCGACAAATTTCTTTGAATATGCGTCATTGTTGCCGTCTCCTCTCGACCTGAGTGCACCAACATCAACAGAAGTCCAATTGATTCAATCATGGATCAAAGACGACAGAAATGCAAAAGGAATCATCCTTCACAAAGTGAACACCATCATATTAAACATTATTCCGGATGATGTTTCTCTACTAGCTCGTGACACTTGGACCATACTGGCTGATCAATTTGATCACATTGATATCTCTGTTCAGTTCACCATTAAGAATCAGCTGAATGACCTCAGAATGAAAGATGCAGGTGACGCTCAATGCTATGTGTCAGCTCACATCTCTGCAAACAAACACTTATCACGCATACAAGTAACACAAACTCAGATTGCGATCACTTCCATATGTCATTGACTCTCAGTTCCTCTCTAGGTTCTCAGTGGAAAAATTCCGCATTGGTATCTCAGCAAGGACTTACAAGTTGCTTTCAGGTTGATGCAAGGAATAAATCCCGAACAATCTGTCTATCCAGAAAATGGTCACATTTCTGATCCACATTGGGCCTCCATCAACAGTTGCTGGTCGTCTTCTGGGTTTCACACTGATATTACAAATGTATCTAACAGGATTCAACAATTTTATCATGAATCCTTGGAAGAACCTTTCATTGCACTAATACCACAGCCACAACCTCGATGTATTGGAGCTACACCATACACTCTATTTGCAACCACGTGACTTCAGAGAGACATTACTAGGGCGACAACCTCAGGCCCAGGGCACACAGAGTCCGCCACGTTCTAAAGTCTTTCGGAAACATTATCTTCTATGACTGTCACCCGGACACAGGTCCGTACCCAAATTGCTTTCTTTCTGTTCCATCACTGACATATGTGCTGACAGGCCATCTTACCAGGTGTATTAAGCGGTGCATGTGATAGCCTTCGCAGACTCTTGCAGGTTTTCATGCTATGGATTATGAAAGAGATGCCGAAGTCTCTAGTAAGCGATGCATATGTTCGTTGGACAGAGAATCTTAGCGTCATCATTGCCATTTTTGAGGCTCTTGATATGGACACGAGGTTCTTCTCCCCATGACTACGTTTTCATTTCCGCACGGCTTATTTTTTAACCACAGAGATATGAAATTCGACAAGCTCCGGCCAGCACTCAAATACTGTAGTCTGGTCCAAAGTAAGGACCTTTGGCAGGAACCCCCGCTTTGGTAGTAATAGAGAAGGCACCATGAACGGCACATTCGGCTTGAACTCAGCATTTTGTGGCTAGTCACACCAGGAAAAAGCACATAAAGGTTTCAGCTGAAACAGCTACTGTAGAGAACAAATGTTATGTTTATGATCCCTACTATTGTATCGCAACTACGTCAATTTATGTAGCACCTTGAACCTATATGACTCTGAATATCCCATTTCTTTTTGCCTGTGTTTTGGTTCAGGTGTGTCTGCAATTCATAGCGGCGTTTTAATTGGAGTGGCTGACAGTTTCACTATCTCAATGGCTCAGCATCTGTTTGGGATGGAAGAAAAATTTGAAACTAGCATTGTTCGTCATCTGAGAGCTTCACTATCAACTCTACCGATTCGCACAAAGGCTAAGTGGTGAGTTACGCTGGTTGAAGCAATAGCTAGCCTTTAATGTGATGCTCAGCCATATTCAATCGGAGCAGTTGAGTTTAAAATCAAGGTGCCAAAGAGCTCAATATTCGCGTTATTGGTACCGAAGGGAGGGTTCACGCCAAATGGCCTTACTTTGGTGCAGACCTTATTTACAAGATATCGACTTATCATATATTGAATTAGGTAAGCAAGGGAGACTACGAATACTGTCTCATGCACTGCCCAGGAGGCAATATGTCTACATTTTATCGTGCCTTATTCGTCCAACTCTCCTGCTTGCATCAGCAACTAGACATCCACCAGGCTCGTTTTTATGCACATTACTACCGGAGTTACTGTTACTTCATGAACCTAATGTGGCAGTCTGCAATCGACTTGATGCCTGATCAGCAGGGCTACTGCTAGTAGCTTACGGGCTTTTCCCCCCTCCCTATGCCACGATCCTACAGGGACTAATGTTCACTACTGGATGTCTGGGACAATCTTCCTAGATAGTTGTATGAAAGCGGAGGACATAGTTACAGTTTCCGACTGACATTAGCTGCGTTCAGAGTGTAAGCGAAGCCAGGGGAAAGTCCTCCAGAGAGGATTTTTAGACTAACGAAGCGAGTCCCCTGGCGTTCGGTAAAGATAACCGAGGAATAACTCGGGGTAGATTTCATCTAGGTTTAGAATTACAAAATGAAAATACATCGAAAATACCACTTCTACCTCGTATATAAGATCAAAACGAGATCTGGGAAATGCTAGTCTACCCCATCATGCCCACAGCTCTCACTCGAAACCGTCCGACTATCCGCCAGCAACGGCGCCAGCAGTTAGATAGGACTGTCAAAAAGGTCCTTCACCAGCTAATATTCGTGGCAAACCTGAATTTGCTGAGGCGGATATTCTTGGGAAAGCTAGTATATTGAAGTGCCGATTCAATCCCTTCATTGATGGGGACGCTCCTCCATGTGATGACCCACTAGCAGCCTTCAAACCTCGAGGTTCCTCATGTCATCCCACAGCGTCGACGACATCTCCGACAACGACAATCAGAGCCAACAGCTGTCTGGTGAAGGCCACAGCATCACTAAGACTCTTACAAGTTGCAAGACAGGATCAGTGCAGACTCTTGCGTCCCAAGGCAATCCCCCGGCTCCATCTCGCATTACTTGGTCAAATCAACGCACTGACCGCATAATGGATTGGCTCGAGAAACATCCTGTGCGACGTCAAATGCTTTTTTCTGATTCCTTATCTGTAGCTAGGGGAGAAAATCGGCCAGTTGTGAGGAACACCAAGAGCGTCAGGGTCCCAATTGTCAGAAGAATTGCTCGACATGTCTTCAAGAACGACTCAAAGGAAGAACTCCGCATTGCAGTTGACCATCACCGCAAGCAATTTGGAGAATCAGTGCAATCAAGACTCGACCAGTACATATTTATATATTATTTTTAACAGACATAATGATATTAACATGATGAATACTTCTGAAGCCTCGGGAAAAAATATAAGGAGTGTGTGCGCACATTGTCAGGTACAGGTGCTGGATTGTCTGCTGAAGAGTTGGCTTCGTCGGGTTTTAGCAACCCTATTGGTGAGCTTTGAATCAGTTGGGATTTCGGAATGGAAGCATATAAATCTCTACATTTAGAGAAAGTGCGTGGGCAGTTCAGATGGTGGGATCGTCTGCATGCAATGTGGAAGTCATCGCCAAAGTACACATCACAACCCGAGTCGTCCCTGCCTGGCCAAAATCTCGAAAGTAGTGCTATGTCGCTGCTGTTCGGTGCAAAGGCTGATCAAGATCCCATGGACAACAGCAACTGCCAGAGCAATGGTGACTGGAGCCTCATGGAATACGAGGATGGTAGTTTAGTTCAGACGTCACAACACAGCATGCATCACCCTACGCCTCAGCAGCAGTTCGCTAGTCAGCAGCAGCAATATTTGGCCCTCCCTCAGCAGCAGTTCGCTAGTCAGCAGCAACAATATTCGGTCCTCCCTCAGCAGCAGTTCGCTGGCCAGCAACAATACACTGGTCAACAGCAGCAGCAGTTTACCGGCCAGCAGCAATATGCTGGTCAGCCACAGCAGCAGTTTAACGGCCAGCAGCAATATGTTGGTCAGCCGCAGCAGCAGTTTAACGGCCAGCAGCAATATGTTGGTCAGCCGCAGCAGCAGTTTACCGGCCAGCAGCAATATGCTGGTGTTAGCACTCAGTCTTTTGGCGGGAACCATGTATATAGGAACCCACTACCCTTTCCCGCCCATCCCTCTTTTTCTAGTGCATCATTTGACAGTTTTAACTCCTCGACTCCTTCTGTACACTCAGTTTCGTCGCTCAATTGGCCTCCCACTCTTGCACCAACCCCAAGTACACCAGCCACAATTGCTTCGCAATCTGATCATTCGCTTGTGACGGGGCCATCCACTACTTCAGTTCTTACGTCGCCATCCGCCACATCTCTTCCTGGCACGAGGTCTGTTACCGCTATTCGTCGGCAAAGTCTCCAAGCGAGCGCCAGTGCAATCCGGGGCTCTCAAGATGCTTCCTTGAGTCAGACGCCTGCGCGAGGTGAAGATGACTCCCTGAGTCAGACACCTTCACGAGCATCCAAAAAAGGCAAAGGGAAATGGGCGCGTGTTGATGATGCACCAAACAACCCAGCAGATGATGTATCACAGACTCGCCCCTCCGAAGCTGATCAGATGGCAGACTTCATGCAGCCAATCATTCAGTCTGCAAAAGAGCAAGAGACTGCAGCATTGGAGGTCAAGCGGCTGAAACTAGTTCACGGAAGCGACGTCATACGGTACAAGAGTCTCAAAGTGCAATCTAAAATAGACGAAACAAAGAAAGAAGAACAGATTGAGATCACTAGGTTGCAGGTGGAGCAGGATCTGAAGATGGAGGAGATGAGGCTGAATACACACAGGATGGAGAATGACGCAAAGAACAACATGGAGATGAAGAAATTTGAGTTGTTGGCACGCCTGGGCGTATTTGGAAACCAAGGCGGAAACCAACAAGTTAACATGTTACGTGGCCTGCTAGGATCCTCTGTTCATCTTCCCTCTCCCCCTGAGTTTTCTCCCTCACAGATCCCGTCAGAGCTGCATATTGGACGCGCCAAGATTAGCCATATTAGGCTGGTGATTACTAAATTAACTCCCTCTGCTGACATGAATTATGATGATGCTGATATGCCTAGTCAGTACACATCCACCTCATCCGGCCATCATCATCATCCGTCGGCCCAAAACCCATCCATTTTTCAAAGGGACTATCACAGTGGGGATGCTATTTATGAGAACGATGTATAACTTTTTGCTTGCGTGTAGATATGTCCATGTTGTTTTAGCAATGTTTATAGTGTTATATGTATGCTTACAATGTATGAATGAATGATTATACTGCATTCTCTGATTATCTATATAAGTGGCTAGCAAAAAGAGCGGCCAAAAGGGTGTCTCTCAGGTTCTCCGTTGTGGCCAGGTCTATTTCAAGGTCCTCCTGGTCCGATTCTTCCAAGTCCCCATCAGTTGACGCTTCTAAGCTATCATTTAGTTCTCTCCGCCAGTCCCTGTCTATCGTACTTTTATTTCCCTCTATTTCTATGATCATATTGTGAAGAATGAAGCAACACCGAATCCAAAGTTTGGTGTAACTGAGTCGGTGAACTGAGCTGACTTGAATTCGGAGTTCCTTCAGTGACTGGAAGCGAATTTTCAGAAGCCCGATTGCGTGCTCAGACCGAATGCGGACACGGGATAGGTAATAATTGAAGTGCCGCTGTCGGCGTGTCAGAGCCCCATTAGGCGGCTGCTTGAAGGGTGGGACGCATGTGGCTGATAGTGGATAAGCTGAGTCAGCCCAAATCCACTCCCCAGGTCCCAAGAATGATTCTGGTTGCGTTCTCAGGCCAGTGTCGAGATATGCTGAAGCATCGTGGATACTACCTATGTGACCAACACAGTAATCAACAATTTTCAGATTATGTGGGAGAGTCACAACCTATATTACAAATAAAAATTAGAAAATGAAAAACAGTTTCTATCAAATAAAATTACCTGTGCATTAATGGAATAATTAGACTTCCTATCATAGAAAGTCTCTCCATAATGGCTAGGTTTTTGAAATAAATTGAAGGTTGTCCCATCTATGGACAAATACCCATTTCGCCAAGCAGGACAGACCTGTCTCTCGACCCAACATTTAGCGGCTTCTTTTTCAGCGGGAGTTGGTGCCTTGATGACATCATCATGGAGGGAAATGATCGCGATCATGCACCGCTTTGTGCATAACTCAACGCCTCCCACGGAAACGCCAGACCAATCGGCAATGTCAGCCACCGAAGCCCTATTGCCATAATGGCCTAATCGGGTAAGGAATATGGCCAATTGGACCTCAACTGGAATTTGCTCATTATTTGAATTGTTGTGGTAAATAGGGTGGTGGCGTACTCGGGCAAGTATTGCGTCAAAAGTGGAGGGATATACCCTCAATTGATGTCGGAAACGGGTCTGATTGTGGTTTCTGGACCATGCCAGTAAATTAAATTGGGGCTCACGTGGTGCAGGCGGGTGCACTGTGAAAACGCGTGTTTTCTGAATTTGCTGACATAAGTGACGGTATTTAGTAATCACCAGCCTAATATGGCTAATCTTGGCGCGTCCAATATGCAGCTCTGACGGGATCTGTGAGGGAGAAAACTCAGGGGGAGAGGGAAGATGAACAGAGGATCCTAGCAGGCCACGTAACATGTTAACTTGTTGGTTTCCGCCTTGGTTTCCAAATACGCCCAGGCGTGCCAACAACTCAAATTTCTTCATCTCCATGTTGTTCTTTGCGTCATTCTCCATCCTGTGTGTATTCAGCCTCATCTCCTCCATCTTCAGATCCTGCTCCACCTGCAACCTAGTGATCTCAATCTGTTCTTCTTTCTTTGTTTCGTCTATTTTAGATTGCACTTTGAGACTCTTGTACCGTATGACGTCGCTTCCGTGAACTAGTTTCAGCCGCTTGACCTCCAATGCTGCAGTCTCTTGCTCTTTTGCAGACTGAATGATTGGCTGCATGAAGTCTGCCATCTGATCAGCTTCGGAGGGGCGAGTCTGTGATACATCATCTGCTGGGTTGTTTGGTGCATCATCAACACGCGCCCATTTCCCTTTGCCTTTTTTGGATGCTCGTGAAGGTGTCTGACTCAGGGAGTCATCTTCACCTCGCGCAGGCGTCTGACTCAAGGAAGCATCTTGAGAGCCCCGGATTGCACTGGCGCTCGCTTGGAGACTTTGCCGACGAATAGCGGTAACAGACCTCGTGCCAGGAAGAGATGTGGCGGATGGCGACGTAAGAACTGAAGTAGTGGATGGCCCCGTCACAAGCGAATGATCAGATTGCGAAGCAATTGTGGCTGGTGTACTTGGGGTTGGTGCAAGAGTGGGAGGCCAATTGAGCGACGAAACTGAGTGTACAGAAGGAGTCGAGGAGTTAAAACTGTCAAATGATGCACTAGAAAAAGAGGGATGGGCGGGAAAGGGTAGTGGGTTCCTATATACATGGTTCCCGCCAAAAGACTGAGTGCTAACACCAGCATATTGCTGCTGGCCGGTAAACTGCTGCTGCGGCTGACCAACATATTGCTGCTGGCCGTTAAACTGCTGCTGCGGCTGACCAACATATTGCTGCTGGCCGTTAAACTGCTGCTGTGGCTGACCAGCATATTGCTGCTGGCCGGTAAACTGCTGCTGCTGTTGACCAGTGTATTGTTGCTGGCCAGCGAACTGCTGCTGAGGGAGGACCGAATATTGTTGCTGCTGACTAGCGAACTGCTGCTGAGGGAGGGCCAAATATTGCTGCTGCTGACTAGCGAACTGCTGCTGAGGCGTAGGGTGATGCATGCTGTGTTGTGACGTCTGAACTAAACTACCATCCTCGTATTCCATGAGGCTCCAGTCACCATTGCTCTGGCAGTTGCTGTTGTCCATGGGATCTTGATCAGCCTTTGCACCGAACAGCAGCGACATAGCACTACTTTCGAGATTTTGGCCAGGCAGGGACGACTCGGGTTGTGATGTGTACTTTGGCGATGACTTCCACATTGCATGCAGACGATCCCACCATCTGAACTGCCCACGCACTTTCTCTAAATGTAGAGATTTATATGCTTCCATTCCGAAATCCCAACTGATTCAAAGCTCACCAATAGGGTTGCTAAAACCCGACGAAGCCAACTCTTCAGCAGACAATCCAGCACCTGTACCTGACAATGTGCGCACACACTCCTTATATTTTTTCCCGAGGCTTCAGAAGTATTCATCATGTTAATATCATTATGTCTGTTAAAAATAATATATAAATATGTACTGGTCGAGTCTTGATTGCACTGATTCTCCAAATTGCTTGCGGTGATGGTCAACTGCAATGCGGAGTTCTTCCTTTGAGTCGTTCTTGAAGACATGTCGAGCAATTCTTCTGACAATTGGGACCCTGACGCTCTTGGTGTTCCTCACAACTGGCCGATTTTCTCCCCTAGCTACAGATAAGGAATCAGAAAAAAGCATTTGACGTCGCACAGGATGTTTCTCGAGCCAATCCATTATGCGGTCAGTGCGTTGATTTGACCAAGTAATGCGAGATGGAGCCGGGGGATTGCCTTGGGACGCAAGAGTCTGCACTGATCCTGTCTTGCAACTTGTAAGAGTCTTAGTGATGCTGTGGCCTTCACCAGACAGCTGTTGGCTCTGATTGTCGTTGTCGGAGATGTCGTCGACGCTGTGGGATGACATGAGGAACCTCGAGGTTTGAAGGCTGCTAGTGGGTCATCACATGGAGGAGCGTCCCCATCAATGAAGGGATTGAATCGGCACTTCAATATACTAGCTTTCCCAAGAATATCCGCCTCAGCAAATTCAGGTTTGCCACGAATATTTTTTGGGTTTCTATCCACAAAAATACCGTAGGGTTTGAGGTAAGGCCATTCGGGTAGCGATGACGTGCCTGTACAGCAGCTACGCGAAAACAGTCTGTAGCTAAGCGTAGCTACGCGAGGACGCTCTGAACAGAGCTATTATACTTTACTTCAGAATCAGGCATTACGTGTTAATTTGATCTTGGTAACTGGAAACCCAACAGGGCTCGCGGTGAACTAGATCTTCGGTGACCGAGGAACAAAATCGTCCAAGTGTACTCGATTTACCTTAAGGTTTTCGTAAACATTATTGGTTCACTGGTCTTTCTTGGTGCCATTAAGTCCGTTTACTCAAAGTAATACTTTAAATATTACACTTCCTCTTACCATGATGCAACTACAAAAGCCCCAGCACCTACACTCCCGAACATCATTTCGTCTGATCCTGCCGTCGCCTGCCCGCTCTCAAACAGCGTTTTCGTAGCACCTTGGCTCTTTAGCCCAACATCGCTCCACTTCACGCTGGCACTCTTATAGTTGGTATTCAAGCCCACGACAAGCGTCTCTCCATTCACAGACCACGTCGAAACATCGACGCCGCCTATGAGGTAGTTTGTTTTCACCGCAATGGGAGAGTATAGGAAAGGCACGAGGGATGGGAGGGCCAGAGCGAGCGATGAGGCGGAGGTTTTGATGTCAGCTGGTGTGGGGTCGTCCCAGGAAACTATTCCCAAAGCGCCATGGTTAACACCAATTAGCGACTCAATGACGAATTCTTGGCCTGTAGGTGCGCGAAGCCAGTATCTAAATCTGGAGTGTTAGCTGATTGTGACAGGAGTGTAACATGTTAAATCATAAGGGCTAGTACTGACTCGCTGCCTCCAAATCCTTGTGGGACCGTCCACAGTGCCTTGGTCCTCTCCCAGCCTTGGGCGACGAGCCGGTTGAGGTGGGTGTCCACACGATCACTAATATCGAAGAACGATGAAGAGCAGTCCTCGCCTACGCCTGTAGTGGCATTTCCACCATAGCATTCACCAACACAGTTATCACATCCACAGTCGCCATAATCAGGCGTACACACAGTTTGCCATTCGTTGGACCAAGTAACATTGTTACTGATGGAATAGGCGTCTTGCATAACAATGTCCGTGCCGGCGGTATAATATTGCCATTCATAATCCTGGTAGATGAAAAGCGAGGATCAAAAATTTAAGGTCTCAGGTGTGGCGCTCCGATCAAGGAACCTAACGACATACCTGGCAGTTGAGCACCAAACTAACGGGATGGTATCCATCAAGACTATAGATAAGATCGTACGCATTCGATGTAGCGTTGAGGGGATCAGATGTGCCGTCAGGCTCGTCCGCTGTGTACCACAGAAGTAAGTTGGGCCGGTTTTTGATTGAGTTGACTTGTTCGGTGACTGAAGTGAGGTTCATGTAGGTGAATCTCATATCATACATGAGGTACATCCCAACTTCCTGCATCCGATCGAGGACCTCTTCAAAGGCTGTCATGTTGTCAAACGTCGGTACAGGGTGTATCTAATTGGACAACAACAGAATTTAGTCAGCGAGACTCCTTCGATCCGTGCTTGAAGAGGTTCAATACATACAACGGTGAAACTGAATAAAAACGGTCAACTCGAGACCATACGAAGCGAAAGCAAAGAAGTACTCACCCTTGCTCCTTCAGCTCGTTGACGATGGACAAGTTGGTTGACAAATATCCATCAAAGGTGGTATAGAATCCCATCGGAAACACAGGTGCATACTCACCACCCAAGCCTGTGGCAGGCTTTGCTAGGAGTGCACCTGTTCTGAGATCCATCTTGGTGACAGAGCTATTAGTAGGGTTGGGAATATACGACAGAGATGCCGTTGTGCTGAACGACTGGCTCTTTGCGTCAGAGGTACCGGAGTATGTCGCCGAGCAGGTCAGATTGTACGGTGTCATCTGGGGCGTGAGGCCTTCCAGGCTGAACGGTAGCTCAAAAGCAGTCGTATTAAGGGGAACATCACCCCGTGCAAGCGTTTTCCCGTCGAGTGAGACTGTAACATCAATACTACCTGCCTGAGAAAGACCTCTTGAAGGAAGAGAGATGGGAGCAGCGCCTGTGATCTCATAGTTCACGACAAGCGCGTCGATGAGGATGGCGGCGGGTGAGTGTACGTCTTCAGCGAGATAAGGCTTGATCGCAGGACCACAGCGTAAAGCGAGAAGTGGGGAGTGTGAATACGTGGGTATAGGAAAGTTACCACCGGGGGGCACGATAGACTGGTTAGCCATATAATTCTTGTTGCACCATGTCTGTGCTGAAACGCCTCCAAAGAGGTGAGTGCCGAGTAAAGCAGCGAGAGTGAGCAAGACCATCGTCAATGGCGGTCACAACTGCGAGGACGACGTCGAGGACAGCACCAATAGTGCTTGCTGAACGAGCCTGCGAAAATGCCTATGATATATATGTTTTGTGGGTGAACCATGTGGTAAAAGCGGGACTCGGACTCGGACGCGTGATGACATTTGGGTTCTTGTTCTCAGCGAAACTCTTCGAGAACCGATTAGCTGGACTTGGCAGGAGTTAGTTCGTCGTCGTGGCTGTCATACGCGACTTGCCGTTGCTGCCTTGACGTGAACTTGGACGACAACGACGAATATGAGATTTCCAAGTCGTCATATGCCTTGCTGACGCTCGTTGACATCGGCGTCCACAGTGGTCCTGGAAAAGGACACGGCTCAAGTTATCCGAGTCCACAGCCCGGCATAGAACCTTTATTCCATAGATGTCTCATGCCAGTACCTAGAAGCCCTACCAAACTGGAACAACGGATCTCCGTCGAAAATGAAGCTCGTATCACAAGACCAACACACGCATGTGTCTAGTACACAATGAATGAAAATCATCCAGGGAGACATTGTGATCATGATGTGATCATAGCTATTAAAATAGATTCATCCAAGCGTCAGATTGATATACGCCGAAAGATGCCGACCTGACTCGCCTGTCAAGGTCCTCAGCACAAACCAGGTGCGATAAAGCCCTATAATGTCTGTCCAGTATTGGGATTTTGATTCAATGATATATGGCAAAATAATTTGTAGATAATTTGTAGCAATATCCATACATCATTAATTACTGGTTACAAAGAGGTTGGACTGGGTAGGTTACTACAATATGTCTGTTATGCTAATACAATATACAAATCAATGGCTCTGTTCCAATGAAGTTAATGTCTTAAGTCTACTATGGAAGCAGGTCTGAAGGGAAAAGTAACAAATGCTGGATCATATAATTTAAGAAGTGCATAAGGACATCCATTTTAATGTTATAATAAATAGAAAGTAAAAAGTACAACATCCTGTGATATCCAATAAACTAGTCAACATGAGCAATAAGTGGATAGGGATACATAGAAGAGATTAGAGCTGAAATATAATCTACAAATGTGCCGCAGCATGCCTGCAAGTGAATTTTGGGGCAGGACGGTTGTGGTCAATATCATCATCAAAAAGATTGTTGTTGTCTGCAATATTGTATAACAAATCTAAGTGAAACTAACCCACTGCCTAAGAGGCTATAGAAACAACTTTATTATTTACCTAAGTGAAACTACAATAGATGTTAGTTTAAGGTGATCTCTAATAAATGTAATGTAACATACCTCAGCCACTGCCTAAGAGGCTATAGAAACAACTGAGGTATTCTTATACTAAACCCCCTACTACTTATAGTCGGAGGTGCTACCCGCTACAGTATAATAGCTCCTAGGAGTACAATTGTGCTTCTAGGAGAACAATGGTGACTCCATGAAGCAGCCATTATGCTCCATGGAGAACAATGGCTGCTTTAGCAGAGACCAGGTTTATCCGGTTTTGTCATTGTACCCGTTATCCTCCAATTGAACTAAAGCAGAATCATTATTATTCAACACCTTCACATTGCGCTGGCCTATACCAGACATCCACATGACAATGAACTGACCTTCAAGAGGAATTTGGCTGTCCCATTCAGGCCAGTTGCCTTGTGGGAATGTAGAGTGTGTGGACACATACAAAATCCAAAATACATCCAAGTGCCAGCTCCAGATGGGAGGGCTTTGTTTCAAACCATATTAAATCAACCATAATTGAATAGGTGGTATCAATTTTACCCAGGAAGATTGTTCAGTGAAGTCAAAGAAAGGAGAGAGGGGCAAAAACAATATAGCAATATCAGGAGGTAGTGGCTGTTTAGTAAAATCAGGTACAGGGGAATCCAAGTTAGCTCTGAACTAGAAACAAAAAATTGATTGTAAAATAGTACTAACCACAAACAGTGATGGACACTCACCATAATGTCACTTTTGACCAACATACCCTGGCTTTGAAAATTGCTGGCAGAATGATGGTAATTCTCAGAGAGAGGGATCTAGAATAATAATAAATATTAACAAATAAAGTATGTAGAAACAATCTAATCACCAATCTTGAAACTTCAGAGTACCCAGCGTCTATTAAAATGTGCATTTCATGGGGTGCAGGTTCGGTGGAGAGAACTCCAGAGCTTTTCTGAATCATGGGCAAAGCAAATACAGCATATTCTTTGGGAAGTTGTACTGATACATATACTGGCTAGAGAATGCTGACAATAACCAAGAGAGTGGGAAATCAGAAAGGTAATCAATCTCACAATGTTTTGAGCTGCAAGTGCAGGAGGCAAATCTCTTACAATAGATGTCTTCAGCTTTACAGAAGGGCAGCCAAGCTGATTACTGTGCTTTAGAGAGTGAGAAGGATTGGTGTAAATGACTGAGGTTGCCAACAACATTGTGACAACAAGAGAAGGGACTTGGAAAGAAGAAAGCTTGCATGACACAGCTTTGGGAGTTTGAGCAATGCTGTCTCCAGTGTCCCATGCTTCCTGTTGTTGAGTCCTGCACTTCCAAAATCCACCTGGATGATTGGTGTTTGCTCAACGGCCCATATGGCGAAGCAAGATCATGCATGGGACAATGTATCCTACATGAGGCATATGAAATAAATGAGTTTGCATTCAAGGTTACACACAACTCAATTTCCTACCATTCATGCCCAAAGCTGCAGTATCATGGTTGAAGGAGCCCTCTTCCACTGGTGCATTTTTCCTATCATGGATACATGTCAATTCAAACCAAGAAATTTGACCCTCAACAGTTTACAAGCATTTGCAAGGCACAAAACGTGTTTGCTGTTTAGTATGCCCTCATACCTCAGGTGTGAAGTCGATGAAAGAGAGTCACATACCTCAACATGAACGGTCACAGAAACATAAGGACAGTCTTTGAACCTACCTTGATTGTTAAAACTGTGATGGAGACCTGATATCTACCAGCAATATCTTCAATTTGGTCCACAGAGTTCCAGATTTTTTTAACAAATTCCTTCAGTTTAATACCCTTGGATCACAGTTAGCTGACACATCTCCTGGTTGTGATGGCTCTACAAAACTAGGTGGTACAAATTGTGACACGGTTGAGCATGAAGAATTCACATCAGTTCAGTCACCAAAAGATACTCCAATGTTTGCATTGGATGATTGTGACTCAGGTCATACACCTGTTACACATTTGGCTGACCTCTGGCCACGTGAACATGGTGATCGTGTATTTGAAAATAGGGAGACCAATATGGACCTATTTGAAGAGACCTTAGAAGCCACACAAAATTGGGATGATTAAGATGAGCCTCTTACTGCATAGGGTATAACCAACAAAGAACTTGAAGACTTCAATATAGGGGAGTGTATCTATGAGGACAAATCAGATGGTATGTGTATTTTACAAGAGTTGAGATGCAGAATTTACTAGTCACGTAGACAAATATTTCCCCATTCCTACATCTCGTCACAATCAGCATAAAGCTTCATCCAAGTCTCCGTCTTATCCCTGGCCATCCATGCAGGTATGTATTTTCACTCTATCTTGCTGGTTTGCTACTACTAAAATAATCACAGATGTACCTCACCAACCTATTGTTCAGCTCTCCCTGGTTGTGATTTTCCAAATTGCAGAAGTCTGCAGTTTTGTAATGGGCAGTAGAGATGGGGGCGAGGAAAGTTCCATCACTTGAAGCTCTCAGGAAATGCTAGAAGGATGTTTTTGAAATTATTGGCAATCCCACACAGAAGGTGGTGTCATCTTCTGGCACGGTGTCGATGATGAGAACTGTTGTTAGAAAACCACACACAAAAACAAACTAACACACAATCCTCCCAGATTCCACAGAACTTGTTTATGGGCTTTGCCTCCTAGAACAGTGGGTGCTCTGGTTGTTCGTGGGGTGGTATGTATAAGGGTCCTTCAAAGTAAAACCCAGAGATGTATGGGTGTGGGTTTTGAGGAGGAGGGATAGTTGGACTATAGAAAGATAGGGGCTTTGTGGCGAGTATAGACGAGCACTACCTTGCTAATCGTAGCACAAGGTAGGTTTGAGAATAACAATATGACGAGGTTCCCAGTGATAGCAGGCTCCTGACGCACAAACTGTAGTGCTCAGAAGGACTCTAATTGAAAGGGATGACAATGACTTCAAAAATGGGAAGTGACGATGGCAGCAGTTGACAGTGGTAGCAGTGGGAAGTGTTGTGACCACACTGGATCACAAGTAGCAGAGTAGTGAACTTAAGAGTAGAGAAGAAGTCTGGATTTGAGTTCTTGTTCTTTTTACAAGGTAAAATACAGGGGTTTATATAGTAAAAGAAAAGTAGGCTATGCACAGTATAGCTGTGCAAAAAGAATGAGAAAGAATATGAAGGAAGGAATATACACTGACTAATCCTGCGTAGGTAGTACAGGATAAGATTGTCAAAAAAAGGAAAAGAAAGGGATAGAACAATAAATGCTGTGAGTAATGTCACAGGTTTGTACAGCCATTAAGTAAAGTCCAATAGCAAAAAGAGAGCAGGAAAATCATGATGTCATGGGAAGATGCAGTAAAAAAAAGGGCAAGGCAAAACACTATCAGTATCAACACAGTTCCTTTATTGTCAGTCAGGCATTCTAAAAAAATATGTGTCCATAAAAATGATTCAAAAATCAAAAATAATCGCACTGTAAATGAATGTTCTGCTGAAAAAAAAGAAACTGGAGCCACCAGTGCACCACCTAGTCCAAATCCGACGGTTCCATGGCCTTACCAATAGACTGGTTGTACTGGACCACCTGGTCAAACAAGGGAGGGAGGGGAGTAGTTCCAATTTGAAACAAGTGAGTCCCAGGCAGTGTGTGGTAGCTGTAGCTGTAGCGAAGACGATGGACAAAAGCTTTTTGTACCCAAGTGAATGGGATGGCGATGTACATGGGCAATGCAAGGGGATGAACCTTCTCCAGCTCAAAAACTACCCACCCACGCTCCAACCAGGCAAGACGAGCGACCAATGTTTTAATGGTATATGATGGAAGATCAATATCATGAAGATGGACCTTTTGCCCAATTTTGACCAGCCACTGGGGCTTTGCTGATATCAGCAGCGGCACGTGGTGGTCAATGGATCGGTGACAGAAAGAGCTGAACCAGAATAGGGATCCAGAAGCGACCGTTGGGTGAGAATAAAAAAGAGAGCAAGGGTCCCATGGTGGGGCTGAGTAAAGAAAAAAAGTAAGGGAGAACAGACAAAAGCAAGTGCGCAATGTGTAGCCAGTGGCGACACGAAAATTTGCTTAAATGCCAAAACACGGAAAGTACCGAATGGAAAAGCAAAGGTGAACACGACTGGATTGCCTAATAGAGGTGGTGCTGATCAGCCACAAATTCAAAAAGGCAATATTAATTACTATTCCACGTGGCACTGTGCCTGTGTGGCGCAAAGGTGAGTATTTTTGAATATTTGCTTCATTCTTGACACCTGTCCATGCTACCAATCAACTTTGGTGCATAACACCGCTAATCAAATCTTGCAGCCTCTCGTTGTTTTGTGAGCTGTATAAGCTTGGTGAAAATGTCAAAAGTAGCTTGGATTGGTTGGGTTACATGGTGGGAGACAATCTGGAGGCTGTTACAGAACAACAGCATAGGGAAGCAGGATTCAAGCCTCTCACATGGGCTCATGTTTTGAAGGCCTACCGTAGATATAAGAAAGATCACCATATTTAGTCTTACATACACTCATTTACATTTACACTCGTAATCAGACAACACAACATTGTTTTGTGCATTTTTACACAGAAAATGGCCAACATACACTAAAATACAGTTTCTACACTTCAGGATACTTGTGTTCTTGAATGCAAACATGGTTACAGCGGATCCAGCTTTTGACTAAAAAAAACCAAGTGTTAGCCTAAAATGCAAGCTAAAAAGAGAAAATTGTACCACAACTAAAGCTCTCTTCAATTGGATTCAAGTCTGGAGAGTATGGCGGCAAAAAGATCAACACACACCCTACACTTTCTACAACTTCACGGACAGCGTTCATTTTGTGTATTGCACAGTTGTCGAGTATAATGATGCTTTTATCTTGAGAATACGGGTTCATCACAGGCAGCTGTAACATGTTAGAATGATGAGCATGAATATAAACAAAAAAAATGTACCACATTGTTTACAATAAAATCGAAAAAATCCTCACTATTGACAGAACCGTGGACTACGTTCATGGCCAGATATCTGTTGAGTGTGAGTGCTGCTACTAAACTGTAGTGTTCTCCCCGAACAAAATTAGCCTGAACCACAGCACGACAACCTTTGGGCACCCGTCCGTAGTGTCGATAAATTGTCCGGTCATCCTTGCTGGTTTCATCAATCATGATGAACTGGCTGGCTGTAAAGTGTGTATTGATGTCCTTCAACCACTCCTCCATCCAATTGTTATCCCTTTCTGCTGCTGATTTTTGTAGAACCTTATAAGTTAGCCCTGCATCTCTAATATGCTTGAAAAAAGCGGTCTTCAATATGTGCACATCATGTGCAAGGGCTAACCAGTCTTGAATTTTGGCCAGGTACATCTCTGGGGTGTCTTCAAGCAGCAAATATATCCTCTTGGCTTGGTTTGCACCAAGGATATATGGGTGGCCTTGAATGGGGTACATAGGAGGTGCTACAGAGCCAAATGCTTCTTGATTGGCCTCCCAGCAGCAAAGGGAACACTCAAAGATGCCAAAAATGTCGCAGATATTGGATGGGATGTAGTTATGCTCCTCAACCACTTAAAATTAAAAGATCGGCAGTCTAGAAAACTGACTGAAAAGTGGATTGGTCCTTACCGGATTAAGGAAGTCAAACCCAATGCAGTGGAGCTGGAACTCCCAAAATGAATGAGGGTAGTACCCACCATCAATATTAGCCGTGTGAAACCCTACAAAGGGACGCTGCCAGGACAGTGCGTAGGCCGGCCCGGACCGGTTGTAGTCACCCAGGAAGGTGAAGAAGAGTTTGAAGTCGAACGAGTGGTGGATGCTGTGATGCTGTTCCAGAATTTTATTCTAAGAATCCCTTGGCTTCTAGGAAGCTTAGAGGCATGGATTTGAACCTTTTTAATTCCCCTTTTCAACCTATGCCCGAAAATTTAACTACTACCTCCGGTATTTGGTCTTGCCTGGAAGTCAAGCCTTAGGAGGGGGGTAGTGTTACGATACACAATTTTTGGACCTTTAACTTCCATTCTCCTCTTTAAACTTTATACTGTAGTTTTCACACATTGTACCAGGTGGCACTTTCCATTTTGTTCAAACTCCACCTTCTCACACTACGCTGCTTTTATTCTTATTTTAGCTACAAGTCTCTCATGCAGTGTATAACGTTCTCACTATTCCGAACCAACGGAGTGATAACGTCAATCTACTAGCAGGTAGTTGAACTTGGTATATTTAGAAGAAATCAAAAGCTGAGATATGTACAAGGGAAACTAGCTACTTATATATGTGGAGGAACGTGTCAGCCTTAAGGCGCTGACTGAGAAACATGAGGATTGTGCATGGCTAATGAGTAAGTAGATGAGTAAGTGGTCATGTGACTTTAGAGTCACATGACAAGATAAGATAAATATTGTTATGTAATTAGATATGGCGATATGAGTGTTTCTACTTCAGAGTTCAATAGATAAGATGAAAGTGTAGGTTGCGGAGTTGAGGATCGTGACACAGTAGAGCTGATCGCACAGGCTACACCCTCTGACATCATCAGCCACTGCTTTGTCAACTGTATAGTACAACATGTACAAACAAACCTGTAGTAGTATATATACCTCAATAGATCCAGGAGACTCCTTAGCGAGTCCTCCTGTTGTATCCTCACAACTAACTTGTTGAAGCCTAAAGGGTAACCACTCCCCCATCATCCTCTCTATAGCTTGTCTGAGTTGTGCGCTGGAGTAACAAACTCTTGGTTGTTACACTATGGTCACTGTACAGGATAAGCTAGATAAAGATCAGAATGCAGCTACACTAGCTACAATAAAATTAAATGCAAATGCACCTAGTCAGGTATGTTAGTCACCTCAATCACTATAAATCTGTAATTATTATACTTTTACAATGTGGGATTATCATATGAGGTTGCTGGAAAAATTTTAGAAACATTTTCCTACATATCTGGTGGCTGTAGTTGATGAGATTGCTAAATATGTTTGGTAAGAGCTTACTACATATTTATATAGAAATATTTTCTTAACCTCAAGTATTCTTGTAGGAATGTGGGGCAATCTGATGTTTCTGAGCTTATATTTGATTTTGATGCTTTAGAGGAAGCAGCAAAAGCGTCAAAATCATTTTTATAAATATTACTGCTGCAGCATTTTTAGAAACCAATATAATTTGCTTTATTAGTGATTTTTTTTGGATATGTTTGAGTATGGATTGATATAATTGCATTTAGAGTAAATTATAGTGAAAAAGTGCAAGGTCATTTTTGTTTTAACAACTATGCTATAAACCATTTTTTATGATATAGCAATATCAACTTACTCCATTCCTGCAGTTCAAATATCAACCGGATTCCCTCGCTTTTTTATCAGTCCTTTTCTAAAGACCTTTTCAATCCTTCTCCAAAGGATCTTTGCTCTGCTCCCTTTCATCCTCTACTTCTTCTCCATTCACTTCCAACGAGTTAGGAACCAAGGTCCATGGAAGGGTTTAGCACATGAGCTAAGCCAATTCCCCATCTTGTCCTCTGTACTCCGTTACTCCATCCCCATACTCCACAGCTCTGTCATTCTGAAGAGGCCACAGTTCTGACAGACAGCTTTGTTCAAACTAGCAAATATGTGACTGCATCCAGAGTTTTCAATGACATTGACTGCAACCAGTACAATATCACAATATGTGATTGTGATTGTGGCCACTGTAGTGGTCACACAATAATGGTCTACAGCTGGAAATAGAGGATGTAGACTAGAGTAGATAAGCAGGGGCTTACATTAGGTTACTACAAATATTATTCTAGAGATGGGAAGCGGCAGATTAAGACAGAGTGGTCCTATTGGGTATTCAGGCAATACAGTGCTAATCTAGACTTATGGTTAAAACTGGGCAAAAGGTATGTTTTGTTTTGTATTCAATTCTCTTGGAGACCTGATACCAGTATCAAGCTTAGGAACAATGGCCTCTGAATGCCGCAGGAACATGGTGGATACATTGCGTAGAGCTATGGGACTAGTAGTACAGAGATGGAGTAGGGGGGGGGGGGGGGTAACAGAGTACAAGATTGAAAGTTGGCTTAACTTGTGCACTAGGCCCTTCCGCAGACCTGGGTCCCTAACTTGTTGGAATGGATGGAGAAGAGTAGAGGATAAAAAGGGAGCAGAGTAAATGTCCTTCAGAGAAAGACCAGAAAGATTTCTAAAGGGACTTGTAAAAAGGCGAGGGAATCTAGTTGATATTTGAACTGCAGGAACAGAGCACAGGAGCTATGGCTTAAATACTATTGGAGGAATAAGAGTTCATAAGGAGTAGCTTGTAATGTAGGTACAGAGTTCCATGCGGACAACTATTTAGTGGGGGGAAATCATATGTGGAGAGAGAGTATCATAAATTCCAAATTACAGAGTCAATGAGAAAATGAGAACATGCAGAGGAAATATATGGCAACTAGAAGTCCGGTGCAGGAGTATTAGAGCGGATATCCAGAGTACCATGTGGAGGTGGGGCACAGGGTTATGCCAAGTGGCAGAACACGAGGAGTGTAATCCCAAGGGTACCAAAGATTTGGGGGTTCAGACTTGAGAATTTTTCCTTTTCAGAATTCTGGAACTATGCCTTCTGGCATGGATATGACATATACTATAACTACAGATATACTATACTAATGTCTGTTGGTTCACCAGGTCTGCCAAAAACTTACCAGATATATCAGACTTGTAGAATATTATCCTAGTATCACATGAAAAAAATCACTGGGTGAGAAAGTCAATAGCACCTGGTACAATGGGTGATTAAAACTCATACAATATATTGAGGATAACATGCTTGGTCAGTGTTAATCTATGCTAGTGGTGACAAGTGAGCAGTGGGTGAATTTGGACATAAAAGTAGTGAAAGTCACCTGATTAATTTGTCAGTTTTTCTAGGACTTTTTCCCAGCTGCTAGTGATTATTACCTGGAAACTGATGCTTCTTAACCTTTATTCAAGTGCTCAACCAGGTGATTACCACCTGCTTTTAAGACTACAGTGCTGGTGAGCAATTTCACTCCTTGCAAAAATGGGTGCAACGTCTGTCTAACAATAGTACTGTGACATGTAGGATGACTACCTCTGCTCATTTTATCTCATGGTAGTTACAGTGTCTTACACCCACACCGCACTTTGGGAAATATAATGTTGAGACTTTACCATGTCAGAATCCTATGTAATTGGTGAATAATGATAAGGTAGGCCTCATGCAGAGGCATCCTATGTTACGTGTTTGGCGTTACAGAAGTGTAGCATTTTTGCGTTTCCTGAGTTTTTGCAGTTTCTATTTTTTCATCTGTGCAGTTTGGAAAAAATTATTACATTTGTTGTTGTAGACAGGCTGTAATCTTCTGATTGAAATTGTAAATAAACAATAATCCATTAAGGTGCCAATATTTTCTAGATTTGCAAACAAATCTCGGTGGTTTATTGATGGATATCAGAAGGGCCTCAATGTCACGCAGGCTGCATAGGCTATCAAGGAGTATTGTGGGCATCGGGTCCTTCCAGAAAGCATTATGAAGGAGTTTGATGATACTCATTCCACCGAGCCAGCTCATGAGTGAGATTTAATTCATATCTATACTAATCACACATCTAGTATATAATAGTACTACAGTATATTCTTTGTTGATAATATCATCCCTCGTAGTACAGTGTATTTAATCTGCCCATCCTGTTGATGGAACTTGCTAATCTGACTTATCCTTGTTGGCACCCTGGCATCACTTGTCTTTCAGGACTGTCACAGACTTGTCACCTCACGTGACGTTGGATGCCTTTGCACGAGGCCTACCTCAAGATAGTGATAAGAGAACATCCTGACATTTGACAAAACCGGATAAACCCAGTCTCTGCTAAAGCAGCCGTCGTTCTCCATGGAGCATAGCCACCACTCCATGGAGTCACCATTGTACTCCTAGGAGTCATTATACTGTAGTGAGTAGCACCTCCTAATAAAACTATGTGAAACTCAGCCGCTGCCCAAGAGGCTATAGAAATGACTTTATTATTTACCTATGTGAAACTACAATGGATGTTAGTTTAAGGTGATCTCTAATAAATGTAATGTAACATATCTCAGCCGCTGCCCAAGAGGCTATAGAAACGACTGAGGTATTTCTATACTAAACCCCCTACTACTTATAGTCGGAGGTGCTACTTGCTATAGTATAATGACTCCATGGAGAACAATGGTGACTCCATGGAGAACAATAGCTGCTTTGGCAGAGACCGGGTTTATCCGGTTTTGTCACTCCCACTCGAGTGCAACTGTAGTCCCATAGCTTTAGAGAATTTCCAGTGTTTTTCGTGAGTGAGGGGTTTAGTGAGAATGTCGGCAACCATATCTCCTGTAGAAACATATCTGATTACTGCCTCTCACTTTGATACTCAGTCATCTCAAATAAAATGATATTTCTATTGAATGTGTTTTGTGCGAGCACGGAACTGTGGATCTCGTGTAAGAATAATAGTTGCTTGATTGTCACAGTGCAATGTTGTAGGTCCATTTTGAGCATGTCCGATTTCTTCAAAAAATGTCCGAAGCCATGCAAGGTGTTGTCCAGCATTGCTCAATCCAATGTACTCTGACTCCGTGGAGGATAAAGCTACCATGCTTTGTCTTTTGCTTGTCCAGGAGATTGCTCCTCGGATGGTGATAAAAACAAAACCTGATGTTGATCAAGACATGTCTGGGTTTCCAGACCAATCTGCATCCGAATATCCATAGAAATCCATGTCCATGGAGACATCTGTGCCATCATATTGTAGTTCCATGTCCCTGGTTGCTTTCAGATATCGGAGGACACATTTTGCAGCTTCCCAGTGATGGCTCCTTGGAGCTGAGCTATGTCTGCTTAGTATTCCAACAATGTAGCCAATGTCTGGGCGGGTTCCGAGCATGACATACATGAGGGAGCCTACAATTGAGAGATATGACACTTGACGCCCTTCAATATGCATCTCGTGTTTCACAATATCTTCCCCTGGAGCATTTGCAAGGAGTTTTGATCCATGGGCCATTGGTGTCCATACTGGTTTGCAGTTCTTCATTCTAGTACACTCCAGGACTATGTCAATGTATTGGCGTTGCAATAGGGATATTGTTTTGTTTGAACGATCACGTTGGATTTCTATTCCGAGGATTTATTTTGCTTCTCCAAGGTCCCACATTTTGAATATGGATTCGAGTTTGGCTTTTGTGATATCCATAAATTTTTGGGATGAAGCTCCTAGGAGGAGGTCATCTACATAGACAACAACAAAGCATATTTGTTTGTTGTCCCGGAATACATAGAGACATGTTTCTGCATTTAGTCTTGTGAAACCGAGCTCCTGGAGCTTGCGATCAAAAGTTTTGTTCCATGTACGACCAGCTTGTTTTAACCCGTAGATGGATTTCTTCAATCTCCAGCAGTATCCAGGTTGGATAGGAACACCCCATGGAGGAAGCATGTACAGTTCTTCTTCAAGTTCTCCATTGAGATAAGCTGTGGATACATCCATTTGATCAAGTTCTAGGTCGTACTTTGCTGCCAGGGCTAGAATAATTTGGATTGACTCTGAGTTTGCAACCGGAGCAAAAACCTCCTGGTAATCAATCCCCTCCCTTTGAGTAAAACCTTATGCAACAATCCGGAGTTTGTATCTCTCAATGTTTCTGTTTTGATCAAACTTGATCTGGAACACAGGTTTTGATGTGATGGGTTTTACTCCCTTCGGAAGTGGAACAGTGTCATATACTGCATTAGTATTGAGACTTAGGAGTTCCTCCTCCAAGGCAGACTTCCATAATTCTCCATCCGGACGTGATAAGGCTTCCTTTAGTGTCCTTGGAAGGTCTGTGTTAGATGGACCGGTACTTGCTATTCCAGCAAAGAATGTCTCCTCTGTATCAGATGTTTCTTCATGAACCTCAGGAGTGTTAGCTTTCTCCATGGAGTTGTCATGCTGCTCTTTTTGAGATTGTTCCTCATCTAGAGTCCTTTGATAATCTCAGTTTTTGTCTGTAGGACGGGTCTGGCGACTGCTTCTGCGTACTCCTAGGACTTCAGCAGGCATGACTGCTCTTTTAGGAACTTGTGCAGGTACTCCAGGGAGTAGACACATTTGTGTATTTGTTGCCCCACTTACTCCTGAAGGTGTTGGATGACTCCTCGGAGGTGTTGGATGACTCCTTGGAGGTATTGTATATTAAGAACAAAGCTTGAAGGAAGTGTCTAGCTACTTGCTGAGAGCAATCAGGGACTGGAACTAGAGTCCAATGTGAGTAACTTTATTATTAGAGAGTATGACAGGTATACAGTACCTAGAGTCCAATGTGAGTAACTAGAGAATAGGAAGCATTGGACTCTGCAATACTGTCCGAAGTTTTGTAAACAAAGGTCAACAAAGCAGCCACAAAGGCGAAATAATAGAGAACACAATCAATAGTGAATGATAGAAGAATAGATAGAGAAAGGAATGAAAATATATAGGTAGCACAAAGGTGCAGAATCACCAAAACTAACATTGTATGCCTTCCAGAAGCTGATCCAATGGACACGCTGTCTAGCTGTATTCGGACTTTTTCCACATCAGCTGGCTGTATGTTGAGGGGCTGTCCTCCCACTGACTGTAACTCTACTTTGGCTTTCCATTCTGAAGATGGCCAGTGTTCAGGTCTTGGTTGTAGAGACTGTTGTGGAGGGTGTTTTAGCTGATCAGGTGCTCCCACTGCGCTCGGAACGTCTCCACGGAGGTATTGCCCCACTGCTCTTGGAACATCTTCATGCTGATATGGTTCCATTGCTTGTGGAACATCTCCTTGGAGATGTGGTTCCATTTGCAATTCATTTGGATCTCGGATCCGAGGGTCAGGATCATCCTCCTCCAATGTATTTTGGTCTGGATAGCATTCTCTGGAATGAGTCCCTCCCACTGATCTGTGCTAGTGTCTGTGTTCCAGGGAGCAGTGTTGTCCTTTTGTACCTTTCCGGATTCATTGAATATGACATGCCGACTGGAAAACACAGTTCGTTTTTCAGTGTCTAGGAGTTTGTAGGCTTGCTTTCCATGTGTGTAGCCAATCATATGGCTTTGCGCCCCTTGGAGTAAAACTTCCCTTGCCTTTTGTCTTTCGGAATCAAGGCATATGCTTGGCATCTGAAAGGGCAAAATAAAGTTGGATCAACAACTCTCCTTTTAAACAGTATTTCATATGGGGTCTCTCCATGGAGTCCTGATGCTGGGCTGCGTGCTGTGATATATGCAGCTGTTTGCATGGCATCTACCCAGAATGACTTTGGGAGCTTGGAATCATAGAGCATAGTGGTTGCTAATGTAGCCAATGTCTGATTCATGTGTTCTGCAATGCCATTTTGTTCCGGAGTATCTGCAGCTGTAGTTTCTTGGATGACACCATCTCCTCGGAGTTGATTTTTGAATACATTTATATTCTCCTCCCCCATTGCTCCGGAGGAATTCTGTGTACAGTGGAGTGAAGTTTTCTTCTCCCAAATGAGTCCGGAAGAATGTTTGGACATCTTCTTTCCATTGTTTGTATCGTTCCAGTGCTTCACTTTTATGTTTTAGGAAATATATCCATGGAAATTTGGAGAAATCATCTACAATGATAATCCAGTACCAAAAACCCTCCCTGGAAGTTGGTTTGATTGGTCCTCCAACATCCATGTGCACAATTTGTATGGAGCGCTTGGCTTGGTTTCCTCCAGTGGACTTGAAAGGTAATTTCTTCATCTTTCCTAAAGCGCAAGGTTGACAAAACTCCAGGGTTCCGGTAAGGGTGTCTATGTCCTGGAGCTGTCCTTTTGTAACCATTTGTTGCAAGCGGTCCATTCCAATGTGTCCCATTCTCCTGTGCAATAAATTTACATCTACTGCTGCAAAACCTGACTCCGGGTTGATTTTGGGTTTTGCTTGGATGTGATAAAGTCCTTGCTTGTGTAAGGCAGTGAGGATAAGTTCCTTCTTTTTCCGAACTTCACAAGCATTTGACCCTGCTGGAAAAAGTGTTGATAACCCCGTTTTAGACAATTTGTGGACAGAGACAAGTGCTAAAGTGAAGTTTGGCACAAGTAAGACATTTGACAGTGCAATATTGTAGTCCTTTTTGCCAATGGTTGCTTGTAGGATTACAGTTCCAATTTCAATGGCATTTACAGAGGATTCATCCCCAAAACTGATTGTCCTCGGAGGATTCAGAATATGGTATGTTCCTGGCTCAAACCAGGAGCAGTGAGGGACCATGTGAGATGTTGCTCTGGAGTCAATGATAATTGTTGTTTTGGTCTTATCGGGTTCCGACACAAGGTAAGCTTGAATGCGTTTAGCAAGGGGCTTGGAAATATGTATATGTTCCAATGCAATATGACTCTGTTTTTCCTCGGAGTCAGATCCAGACAATTGCTCCGCCGTATTTGCGTTTTCCTTCTCCCTTTGACCTTTTCCAGCTGACTGAAGTGTTCAACACTCCAAGGTGTTGTGTGATTTGGCTTTGTGGAAGTCACACCACTTCTCCTCAGATTTGAGTGCTGATTCGGAACCTCCAGGGCCTTCCCTGACTGTCGTGCAACTTCTGCAGTAATCCGGATCACAACTACATCAAAGGTAAGTTTATTTTCTTCAATTGTGTTGATTACCAATGACTGAAATATTTGCCATTCAGGAGTGCATGGGAGAGATTGGAGAAGAGCGAAAGCCATGAGTTTGGTATCAACTCCTAGTTTCATTCCGGAGATGTGTGAATCAATTGTCCGGATTTTTGCAATGTGGTCCTGGATAGGTGATGTCCCATCCCAGGACAATTTGGTGAGTTGCTGGAATGAATAGAAGGCTGAGGCAATGTTGGACGTCTGATGGAGTGAGACAAGTTTATCAAATAACTCCTTGGAGCTGGTGAGGTCTCCAGTCCTCATTAGGAGGGCATCAGAGATGTGGTCCTGAATGATTTCATGTGCCTTCTCATCCTTAAGTATCCAGGTGATTTCAGGATCCTCCGAGGACGTAGGTTTTCCTGGTGAGGGCTTAAGCTCCTCTCCAGTAACAACCTGGAGAACTTTTTCCCAACGTAGCTTTGAGATGATCCGGAGTTTCCATATCTGAAAATTGTTGGGTCCAGTGAGAACTGGACATGTGGATGTATCGTGTGCTGTGGTCATGGTTCCGAGGTTGCCGTTTCAAATAAGAATTATTTCCTGCGTAGCTTTTGCGCACCAGGGCTCATAACCTAATAAAACTATGTGAAACTCAGCCGCTGCCCAAGAGGCTATAGAAACGACTTTATTATTTACCTAAGTGAAACTACAATAGATGTTAGTTTAAGGTGATTTCTAATAAATGTAATGTAACATACCTCAGCCGCTGCCCAAGAGGCTATAGAAACGACTGAGGTATTCTTATACTAAACCCCCTACTACTTATAGTCGGAGGTGCTACTCACTATTGTTACAATTGACATACCAGTACATACTCACACTTTACTTTTCGCACTTCACTTTTACTTTTTCCAAAGTCACATGACCAGTCATGTGACCATTTACTTTACTTTTCATTTTCGGACCTTTCCTTTGATTTTCATTCTCCGCTTTAAACCTTGTACTGTAGTTTTCACACTGTGCCATGTGGCATTTCCCTTTTTAGTTCAAACTCCACCTTTCTCGCGCGGCGCTGCCTTTATTCTTATTTTAGATACAAGTATCTCACACAGTGGAGCTGGTCACACAGGCTAGACCCCATGACATCAGCAGTCACTGCTTCTAGCAACTGTACAGTACATATGTACAAACAAACATGTATTCAGTATATATACCCCAATAGATCCAGGGGACTCCTCAGCGAGTCCTCCTGTTGTATACCAACTAACTCACTGCATCTTAAAGGGTAACCACTCCCTCTTCATATTCTTTATAGTGTGTTCCTGTGTGCGCCAGAGTTTATCTTGGTTGTTACAGCTATAGTATAATGACTCCTAGGAGTACAATTGTGCTCCTAGGAGAACAATGGCTGCTTCGGCAGAGACTACGGGTTTATCCGGTTTTGTCACCTCCATCCATAAGTAGTAGGGGGTTGAGTATAGGAATACCTCAGTCGTTTCTATAGCCTCTCAGGCAGCGGCTGAGGTATGTTATGACAAATTATGACATTTGTTTATAGTATGAGAAAACATGCATTGGCCAGGGCTTGAACCTGGGACTCCAGCTTTCATGGTCTGGTGCTTTACCAACTAAGCTACCAAGGTGTACTTGGAAAGCATACTGATTGGTTGCATGCCCAGAAGGTCCAGAATCACTGTACATGGGTGCGGATCCCATTGTGTGGTGATATGTTACATTACATTTATTAGAAATCACCTTAAACTAACATCTATTGTAGTTTCACTTAGGTAAATAATAAAGTCGTTTCTATAGCCTCTCAGGCAGCGGCTGAGTTTCACTTAGATTTATTAACATTATCCTATCATTTGGCTCCATTTTGCCATGAAATGGTTTTGTTTATATCTATTAGGTAAAAGCGCATCTCACGAACTGTCCAATTCCCTGATGCGACTGTGGAGAGGTTCAGATCGAAAAAAAGTTCAGTTGCTTTAAAATAATTATCTTATCATTTTCCAATCTAATCTACATCTATTTCTGGTGACTGTCCGATTTGGTCATGTTCCTCGCAATGGCGAACCCCTTCTTTTCTCCCTAAGTTGACTCCTACGGTATGATAATCTATCTTTTCTTCGATGTTATTTCTGACTTCTTATCTACCCATAGTGTCCCTATTCTAGGTATATTGTTAATCAAAGAGCTCCGTCCAACTGATGTGGTCCCTATTCTAGATCTTCACTTTTTCAAATCTTGAGCGTTGTAGAACCAAAGTGCCGAATTGTAGATGTTGTAACGTCCGACTCGGACACCGGTCTTTACCACCAATACTTCCATATCGCAACGTGATTTGTTCCTGGATCTAATCCAGTCTGAGTCACTATCATTGAATCCCTCATGCATATGTACCCGCTCAAAATTTATTCGATGACGTCCATCTGGTTTCTTGTGAGTACGGGATATATTCTATTTGGCCAGGCTAAATTCTGAAAACGATATGACTGTGTCGAGATGGAACGACACTGCATTTGACTTGTTGAGATCCAGTACATAGTAGATCGGAAAGATGTGGGGGATCTGGGGTTCAGAATGTTAGACGCTAAAGGCACGCTGCGATCAGTCAAATATAAACACCGACGGGACAGGATTAAAGATGCTCCACTTGCGCTGAAGGCAGGTGGGGATGGTTTGGCGGGACGCCTTACGATATATAATCAAGAGATGCATGAAGCAGTTGAAGCACGGCTTTTCCCAGGTTCGAGATGTCCTCCTCTAACGAAGGCAAAGTCGTTCATGAATCGGTTGCTCAGGTCGAGCATACCCACCACCATGGTCATCGTACCCGTGAGCTCGATGCAAAAAGCAAAGTAGTAGCGTATGCTATACCCTATCGACCGACGAATTGTTTCTCATGAATTATCCAGGAATACCAATGCTAAACTTACAAACCCTTTGCGTGGTATCCCATACAATCAATTGATGACGGATGTTGAAATATTTGCGCAAGAGAGAGGTCTCGAAGACATCATTGATGAACTTAAAAAGGGCGCTCTTGTCGCACAAGACCCAGCTGGTATGATTTCCATCGTGTTATTGCTACTTAAACTGATTTTTTTCATCAGCTTTAGAACGTCATGATGTGTTTACCGAGGAGGATAAACGGGTGCTGCGCATGGAGGTGACTCATAAGTGGCAACAGACAAGAACATTATACTATGTAAGTATCCAGCGAAGTATGCCAGTAGAAAGCCAGTTGCTCATCGCCTTATAGATGGTATTCATGAGTTCTATGGCGGCGGCTGTTCAGGGAATGGACCAGGCCGTCATCAATGGTGCCCAGATCATCTACCCGACGCAGTTTGGGATTGGGGATACTAATAGCCGTACGTATCTAGCGCACTTTTTTGAGATTGATCCTCTTACATTGTCCCAGAGCGTGATTCTTGGCTAGTTGGTCTTGTCAACTCTGCTCCATATCTGTGAGTTTGTCTGAAATATATTTGCGAGAAAGAAAATTGAGACGGGGTTTAGTTGTTGTGCTGTCGTTGGCTGTTGGCTCACCGACCCTTTGAATCGGTGGCTGGGACGGAAAAAGACCATTTTTATCACTTGTATGATCAGGTTCGTCTTAAGCATCGGTCAAAAAAATTCATTCGTTAACACGCCAGCCCCTTAGTTTCCTTACATGTATCTGGAGTGCCCTTACCAATACATGGTGGCATCTCTTCATCGCTCGCTTTTTCTTAGGATTTGGTATCGGGTATGCCTAATCCTATTTGCGGGGCGTATTGTACTAATAATATTCTAGACCAAAATCCGCCACTGTTCCCGTTTATGCAGCTGAATGCTCCCCAGCCGCCATTCGAGGCGCACTTGTCATGATGTGGCAAATGTGGACTGCGTTTGGTATCATGTTTGGTGATCTCCTCGATGTAGCATTTTATTTCGTTCCTGACAAACCCAACATAACTGGACTCAATTGGAGATTGATGTTGGGTTCTGCAGGATTCCCTGGTCTTGTTGTTTGCTTGCAAGTTATGTTCGCCCCGGAGTCCCCTCGATGGCTTATTTCCAAAAGCCGATACCACGATGCTTACAAGGAACTTTGTCGACTTCGACTCACAACGGTGCAGGCCGCCAGAGATCTGTACTATATCCATGTTCTCCTTGAGGCCGAGAATGAGATGAAGGAAGGCAGGAACCGATTTGTTGAGATGTTTACCGTTCCAAGGAATAGGAATGCAGCCCTGGCAAGTTGGATTGTCATGTTTGGGCAGCAATTTTGTGGTGTTAACGTCATTGGTGAGGTTTCCAAGGCGAGACTACCTACAATTATTAACCACCTTTGATCCAGCATACTACTCGTCGAATGTTTTTGTTTCCTCCGGATTTACCCAGGTCTCTGCGCTTTTAGCTTCCTTCGGATTCGGTTTAATCAACTGGGTTTTCGCGTTTCCTGCTGTGCTCACTGTATGTGATCTCATTGATCAGACTTTACAGTGTCTATCTAACATTTACCTTTAGATTGACACGTTTGGACGTCGTAACCTTCTGTTGTTCACGTTCCCTTGTATGGCCATTTGCCTTTTGATCACAGGTTTTTCGTTCTGGAGTACATCCGAGAAAGGCAAACTAGCTGGAGTGTCCCTTGGCATATGTGAGTTTCATGACCTGTTTAGCTCAGTACACCGCTAACTTTGAAGCTGTATTAGACCTGTTCGGCGTATTCTACTCCCCAGGCGAAGGACCCGTGCCTTTCACATACTCTGCAGAGGCCTTCCCTTTATATATACGCGAGATTGGTAATATGTTAAACTGAATTTACTGGTGCTTATTAACGATGCCGCTTGTTTAGGGATGTCATTTGCGACGGCAACTACATGGTTCTTCGACTTTATCTTGTCAATAACGTGGCCTTCGTTGGTCCTGGCTTTTAAGCCTCAAGGTGCCTTTGGTTTCTATGCCGCATGGTGCTGGTGAGTGTCGCCACATTCGAGATGCATTTGTTTCCTGACTAGTTGAGTAGTGTTCTATGGGTGCTTATCTTACTCTTCGTTCGTGAGACGAAGGGAAGAACGCTCGAAGAATTGGACCAAATCTTTGCTGTTCCCGCCCATGTGCATGCTGCGTATGGACTCAGACAGATTCCGTATGGCGTTAAGAAATGGGTATTGTGGCAAAATGTTAAGCCTGAGAGCCTTTATGATTTCGAAAGCGAGGACTCGAGCGTGGTTGACGAGAAGGGACAAAGAGAGTTGAGAGAGGATGTAGAAAAGGCGAGTTGATAGCCTTGAATTTTGATTGTCATATCACCGCTTTCTCTCTCCACGAGTCTACGGATACATGTATTTTATTTCAGCCCTTCTCTTTCAAAATGTCTGTAGTGTTGCTGCTCTAATGTTTATCGGGGCTTGCATACATGAATTCTATCCATTGACATTATTTCCAAAGTATGTGTGTGATATAATTAATGCTGATGGAGTGCTTGCTTCTCGGTTGGAAGGTCAAAGTGTGCTTATGCTTATTAAGATGCTTTTTGAGATTTTGGATAATAGGCTCAAAGGTCGGGTAGAACAATAAATCGAAGCTTTTGGGTCGTCTTCTTCGCTGTCTCGGGGTGTGGAACTTCCACACCATCCTTCACTAGCTCCACTACACGTGCACATGGCAAGAGTATCCACATCTTGACCCACGTGAGTTTAAACTCATCATCAACAACCATCACGATCGAGAAGACCCGGAACTAAATCGAGTCGGTCAAATAAAATGAGTTTATAGAGGTCCCGGTCACACGGCCACATATTGTCGACTACCATTACTCCACCTGCCCGTGAAACCGTGTCTACATCGTGTCCACCGTGACAAGTCTTGCATTGCATCGATGTCATTGTGTATAAAAGGAGTTATACGGCTCAGCAATACCATGTATTGACAACGAGGAGCCGAGGAGGTGCTATCTCACGACCCCATCAGCGTTTGCTACTCATATCATTCAATGCCAGTGGTCGTGAAGGACTCATCTAACTATGATCAGTTCATCAGCGGCATTTATCTGGTTCTTTTCAGTTTATGGTGAATTTTGCGTTTCCATGCCTTTCTTATCTCACCCTCGTCTCACCAAAGGAAAGGTTCCCACAGCCTTCAAAACTCTAATATCAGACTGGTTTGACAGTCAAGGGTACTAGTCGAACTTTATAACCTACGACAAAGAGTGTTGTGGTTATCATGCCAGAACCAGAAAGAGAATCACAATCGTCTAGTACCTCGAGCTCGTGCATCTAAAATCCCTTTGTTATGCGTTCATAGACTCAACTATGTTTACAGATCACACTGGATTCTTTTGGAGATCTTAGAAACGCTTCAACAGTCTACAATTGTAAATCGCGGCGGTAAAGATGTCCGTTCTCGATTTTGGACTACATACAGAACAGAGGCCGCAGAATACGACGGAGAGTTTCTGGATAAGTACAAAAGCGACATGGATATAGTACTGATATTCGTAGGTGCTTTCTCGGGGTGGCCCGTGTCGTTCTGATTATTGTATATATGACCATCTGTCATCGCAGGCTGGTCTCTTTTCCGCTGTCAGTACATCATTCATCGTCAGCTTAGAACCCAACCTGAGCCCGAATCCAACTGACACAACGAATGCTCTGCTCAAGCTTTTGATACATACCATTGATAACAGTACAGTTTCAGGTCAAACTATTGAGCTTCCAACATGGAATGGACCTGGCTCCACTGTTATATGGATTCAAACTGTTATGTACGCAAGTCTCTCGGCCAGTCTTCTCGCTGCTCTAGGCGCTGTCCTAGGAAAGCAATGGTTAAGCCATTTCAGTCGTCATGGTAGAGGTACCATTGCTGCTCGTGGTAGGCGCCGACAGCAAAAATTTGATGGTCTACAAGCCTGGCACTTCGACGCTGTGTTGGAGGTTTTACCTTTATTACTACAGATCTCCCTGTTATTGTTCGGAACTGCACTCGGATCCTACCTCTGGACACAACAACAGACAGTTGCGTCTGTTGTAATAGGCACCACTGCATTCGGCGTTCTGTTCTACGTCGTTATTGTGCTTAGTTCTCTGGCTTCTCACGATTGTCCCTACCAGACTCCGGCGTCTGCTATCCTTCGTACATTCACTGAAGGGATCATCCACTATTACGAGCAACTTCAAGGAAATTATGCCAAGGGTGCAGTGATGTTCCGGTTAATGCTATATATCCCTTATTATGCCATCCAGACTCTCGGCTCACTTCCTGTGCAATTAAAATTGGCCTGGAAACGTCTCGTCAGAGCTATCAGAAGATCTTCGTCAATGTCTTCTGAAGCACTTTCATCACCCGAGTTGTCCACCAGTGATAAAAACACAGAACCTTCAGATGCACCCTCTATTTTGTGGATCCTCGAAACTTCTACCGATCCCGAAGTCATCACTGCAGCAGCAAAAATGGTCCCTGATGTAGAGTGGTCATCAGACCTCGATGTATCTGGTGCTTTACTCCAACTTCGTGACTCGTTCTTAGGTTGTTTTGAAAAACTTCAACTTGGGCACCCACTATTAGTACCACTTGGGCGTGACCGTGCACTTGCATGTGGCAGGGCTCTCCTATATATATATTTGGAGCGACAAGACAATGACCATCGCAATCTACCCCCACTGTTTGACGCTCCATTGTTGTCTACAGCAAACTATAAAACGCATCTTCCGAGCATCGAATGGCTGGGTTCTCTTCGACTGGATACAGATACTGACTTGGCCTTCATCTGCCTTCTTCTTAGAAATGTATTTGTTCATTCGGCGTACAGCAGGAAGCTGGTTCTACCGGACATACCAGATGTACACCTCTCCTGGTTTATACACCCTCTGCTTCACTGTCTTTGTGACTCAAAACTTCCATTGAAGGCAAGAAATGTTGCTGTACAGGCCATCTCCAGATTGCTTTCTGTGACCCTACCCCCGAGAAATGTTTTGGCCGATTGCCTGTTGGCGATTGGCTTACTTACTGGTCTACCGATGCACCGAAGGGAACTCGTCAGACTTGATAAAAGGTGGGCTCAATATACTTTGCATGAACACCTCGCTGAAATAATTGTGTGTTCAGTGATTCGATGGAGACTATTTTGAAAACAGTGTTGCAACAATTACAGCAGGCTTTACCCTCACGTAGTAACTCGTGTTTGCTAACGTATCGCAGTTTATGTGCGGTCAGACTACTGGAACCTCTGTCAAACCTTCTTCGAGTACGCGATTTCCGCAGGATATTCTATGCCAGCTGTATACCTCTGTGGAGTCTTCATGTATCGAAGGCTTTAGTCCAGGAAGCCCTTCGAGGAGTCTCCCTACCGAGTAATAAAGTTTGGAGTTATGCTCGCTCGACCCTCCACTTCAGCATCTCAACAGGCTCAGATTTGAACCTTGCACCAGATGTCGTGCAGCGGATGTGGGACCTTGATGGCTTGAAGGAATCGGGATCCAACCGCGAAGAAGCTCTCATAACTATCGATATCCAATGGCTAATCGAATATATCGAGCACTTCCGAGCTTTGTCAGACGAGATTGCTGTTGGGGACGCACTTTTAGCGTTAAGCGTGATGCCCCGTGTAATTCATTACGAGAAAAAGGCCATATTGATGGAAACAATGATCTGGGCGATGGGTCCAAGCATGTCAGTACGGACTCGTCACGCTTCTCTAAAGCTTGCCCAAACTCTGAGAAATGTACTGTCGCATCCCAAGGACGAACCGTTGCAAACCATTCTCTTTACTAAATTCTCGCCTGCTCTCTGTTTTGCTGCCTTCCCTCGTCCATACACCCGACCCTCGGACTTCTTGTATCACCCAGACCAGGCATTTCCCGACGATTTCCTGTTTTACGAACGTGATTTAAGCTACCTCCAAATCGTATTTTGCCTCTCCAGGAATGACGCTTGGAATGATTTGCTCCACCACGATGGTCATTACGAACGATGTAATGTTATTGCGCGTGCTCTTCAGCAAGTTACCCTGAGAGACTCGCAGCGGTCACATATGTCAGCATATATTGTAGCAACGCTTGGGAGGCCCGTCTTAAAAGAAATGCTAGCGGACAGTATAAATGGAGATATAGAATGGACACTTGTCTTCAAAGCATGGGATTTTATCCGCTATGGCCCTGGTGCAGATGTATCTGCCATGCTGCCTGCTATGCGACCGATTGTTGAATATACCTTGTCTTTGGTGTCAAAACGGTCGAGCGAGGTAACAGAAGAGTTCGCAGATTGTTTACAAGGTTCTCTGAGGCGTCTGAAACGAGGAGCCATGGACGTGCAAGAACCGATATTGTTATCAGTGGAGGCCTTGGTGAACTATACGAAGGGTGAATGAGTCCTAGTATGCGTCAGTTTGTGGGATTGATGAAAAAGGCCACTCCCTGGAGGCACAGCCTGATCCAAACCTGAATTTTTGAACTGGTGAATTGTTACTCTCTTCCCGATCCCCACTCTCCGCAGGGTAGCAAAAAGGTTCGCAGAGGCAGTACACCCTTCCGCTATACCCTCTCTGCCTTCGATCCGATTCCAAAATCACCGGTGCCCTGATTGTACAGACTGGTCTGGGGACTCACTCACCCCTGCTCTATTCACCTTCACTTCCGATCCCTCCTCGACCATACAGTGGTTGATCAGATCAGTCACTTACTCAGACCTCCACAGAGACTCCACTGAATCAAGGCGAATCCCTTACTAGCTTGCATCTACCAAGGTGTGACAGAAACAAGACAACGAAAGTATCTGAGTGCACATGTAGGCTAGGAGAGTCCACTTGTCTTATTGTGTTCGAGAGGGCGAAAAGCAAAATGGTTCAAGAAAAGCACAGTAAGCGGAATGGACGACGTCGTTTCGTGTGGCTCCACATGTCCAAGGAGATGATGCATGTGATTGTCACATCTCCCATGTAATAACGAATGCTTGATGCATTTCTGATTTCTGGTTTCAATCAACCTCGCTTTATTTTTTGATATCCAGTACCATTATGGATCGGACATATAAAGTTCTAAGGCTTGCCTTTTCTTCTCGTAACGGGCCGCATCCATATTCCAATCCTTTTCCTTTCCTCTGTTCCATATTTTGCGCCGGTCATCGCAAATAATTTTGTTGTATTCACATCGCGTTGTATAGGTCCCCGCTTGATTAATATCTCATCATTCTCGCCCGCCATGTCGACCGAGAAAACAGACCAGGCAACGCATTCCGAGCATCAACATGTAAAACTTGATGCTGAAACAAAGGTTTGGCGTACGTTTATCGTGTACGTAGGACGGCAACCTCCTTTCAGTAATACCGATGTAAAAGTTCAGGGTGTGAGACATAGAAATATTTTGCACAAGAATGTGGATTAACGCACATAATCAATTATATCAAGGAAGGCGCTTTCGTTGCCCAGGACCCCGAAGCCTATGAGCAGCACGATATGTTCGTGGAGGCGGACAATTGGGTCGCACTCAGGGAGGAGGTGACAAATCGGTGGAAGCAGACAAACGCGCTTACAGAGGCGAGTGCAGCTCATCTATTGTTTCCCTTATTTCAATATAGAGTATTACAGATGACTCGATCGAACACCAAAACTCAGCTAGAATTCACAGGTACAACAACAGTTTCACCGATATCAATTGCACCAAACCCTCCTTCCTCTTTCCAGTCACCACTTCGTGCTTGGCAAAGTCTCACGAGAGGTTCCACCGCCTCATCGTCACTCCCTGCCCAGGTGGCAAAATGCATTGCAAGCGAGTGACGAGCTCGTACGTCTTGCGCGAGTAAGACGGCATCTTCTGGCGAGGCGTGAGTGGTTGCGAGATGGGTTTCGTCTGCGAGCTGGACACAGCATCATAGCGTTAAACTCTTGAAAGAGACAACAATGTCACAAAAGTTAACAACACGCACTCGATAGCCTATTTGCCCCAGAAAACTTAGGGTGGCACCTCGCCAGATAGGAATCATTGCGAGGTCAAAGGGCCCGAACTTTTCACCGATCTCTACAAACCTGTGTAAGTTAATGGCTTGAAGGTGAAAGGAGGTGAATACCTTGAAAAGCAGCTTTGAATTGTAAGACAAACGTGAGTGCAGATGAATGAAAATATACGAAATCGGTTGATACTAACGGCAGGGTCCGCTTGCTGTCTGGTATCCCGTATCTCTAAGAGCCGATAATGACACTCCAGTGTGAGCAGTATACTCAATCACGTTAAAAGAGAAGACGGACCCTGCAAAATACACTGAAGCCACGGGGTCACCGTTTGTCGATTTCTGCTGAAGGACCCAACTTGACCATAAGGAGCCCTTTTGATCGAAGACACCTCTTCCTAAACAGTGATAGCCATGAGCACAATAAGACATATAGCTGGAATAAAAGCCGACCACTAGTGTGCTGACATGGAGTACATGTGAATACAAGGTCGGAGGCATGGTCAAGTTGAGCATCAGGTGAGAAGGAGGAAGAATACGACGGGTATGCGATAGAATCCCACCAATCCAGCTCTAAAACTTGAGACTCGGGAATGCCTACAGCTACCAAGGTGACCCGAACTCCAAGTGGAACAAGAAACCGAGTAGGCCTATCAGGCGTTGATCGCTTCCAGATGGCCAATAAGGTATCCGTATCGCAGTGATCATAACTAAAAGCGTTAAAGAATCACATATGCTGCTGCATAGTTCAAGATATGGACTTACTGATTATGACTTATTACGACGAAATCAATCTCAGGAAGGAGATCGATAGTACATGGCGCAGGAAGGCGTCTGCGTAAACCCCTGAACACATTAGACGGATATGCAGACTCTGCGAAAATCGGGTCAAAAATGATATGCACAGGTTTTACATATCCACGAGCAGGGAGCTGCACGAGAAATCCCTGTGTTCGGAACATATTTCAGACCCGCTGCGACTATACGTTCTAAGAGTCTACAGATACTCACGGCGTGACCAAGCCAGGTAGCGCATATGCCAGCCTTCCCCTCTACACTATTGTATACTGTAAAGTCTGCATCGATCGATTTCGTGACTTGAATATCTCCTGTAACAACGGAGTCTGCACGGACCAAGGGCAAAGCTAGCTGCAGGAGACTCCGCAGGCTTTCTGAGACAGTCTTGACAGGTGGCCATGGATTGTCGAAAGAGGAATTTGTATCATCTTTATGATGAGGTGGTAGTGAGGGCATTGGCTAAGTTCGGGTCATGGGCCCCAAGACATACATTATCTATAAGTTCTGTCTTTTGTGCGATAAGCGCTGAGGAGCGTGGTCACATGATCATTTTTACTGGTAGGTGCCAGTTTATTAGCGCTCATAAATAGACGCGGTAGTAAAACAGAGTCTGCAACACGACCGTGACTGAGGGTGCCTACGCTCCTTTCTAGAATTCTCCTCCTTCCCTAGCAAGAATTCAAATAGATAAATATTAAATGATTTGTCCAAAAATTAGTTTTCTGCCCATGGAAGGTCATTATCAACTGATGTACCGTTATCAACAGCTGTCCAGGCATAGTATACTTAATATAGTGCCAGTGATCATGATACTTGGTACGAGACTCCGCGACACTCAGACTGGCAATTGACGCGGGACCTGGCTTGCTTCTCCTTTCATCGGTTTCGGCACAAGACCACAAAGCATATAGTTACATATGTTCATAACCTCGCTCGTAAACCAGTGAAAACACGACAACACCATCGTTTTAATCTTTCTCTGTGTCCTCTCTTATCAGACTTGCACGCGAATCCACAAAATCCATATGTCAAAAGCATCTCGAATTCCACAGCCAAAGGCTGCCGCTGCTGCACCTTCAACTTCAAGGACGGCGGGGGCTGGGACTAGTCGGGAGGCGCCAATGATGCAAGCGGAGATGGACGTGGACGCACTACATGCACGCCTCGCCCTTCTCGGCGCGCCGCCTGTATCAAAAGAGGAGTTGGGGAGACTTACAAAAGGTGCTTTTGGAGAGGCGTTGTTCTTCCTTGCGGAGAGTGTGAGAGGGAGGAGCGGTGTGGGGGTGGTTAGGACAAAGTTGGACGAGTGAGCGTCTTATTTCTTTGTTTTTATGATAAACATTTTATCTTCCTGGATTGCATCGCGTGTAGACTGCTTAGCGACGAAGTTTCGAGGAGGAGGCTTTCTGGGGATGGGATGGGAGCGGCGAGAATGGAGATGCGGAAGGCTTCTTCGAGGCTTGAAGGCGCGAGACGCGAGGTTGAGGGTCTGGAGGTGCAGCTAAGGCAGCGGGAAGCCGCGCTATGCTCAGATGGTAAGCTTTCCCTCGTGTGTGGCGTGCAGCAAGGCTCGGAAGTACTGAGAACACTCCCGATTGTGATTGTGATTTGCAGAAAAAGAGGTGAGGCGGCTTGAGGGAGTGCTGGTCCGCGAACGCCACGTTGATTTGCTGCTGTTGGCTCTAGAGAGGAAGGAAAGGGCGAGAAAGGAACGGGTTGAGGCGATGGAGGGGTTGTTGAAGGAGTTTAGGTGAGTGGTAGAGTTTTTCCTTTGACGAGAACTGATGTGATGACTTGTATTTTTGTATGGGTGAAGGCAACGTGTGCAGGAGCGGAGCTTACAAGTAGTAATTTCGTTCTACCCACTCAAACTGTTAGTCGCGCTAATACGGCTTCTAGAATGGTTCTAAGAGAACGGCTCCTGTCCTTACTCAGCAGGTCATCAAACAACGGCTACCCTCTCACAAGCTGATGAAGACAAGCCATACTAAAGACGCTTTGACGGTAATCAATATTACTAGTTTAGTTTTCAGGATGCTGATTCTAACACTCTCCCTTTTTCTTTTCCGTTATCCACCTCTAGCGGCTACATGCCCATCATATATATCTCAGCAATCTTGCTTCTCAGGGACAAGGTCAAGATTCAAACAAACTCGAGCTTCGCCTTCGCAAAGCTATAGCTAGGTCGGAAAACCTTGTAGAGTCTGACGAAAGGGTGGAGGCACTATTGTGAGTAAATTCCCGCCTCATGAGTGTAATGATGTTTCAATTTTGGCTTGTAGCCAGCATGTCAAAGCCTCTGCGCATGCGAACGCCAGAAGCAAAGTGCATTTTTCTTCCGACAACGTCAAGGCAACGGACCCTGCTGAGGCACTGGCATCTAAAGTATGAGACCCAGCTTATGTGGCCAATTAAGAATTAACGTTTGCTTTTCTAGAACGCGAGGCAAAAACTGTTGCAGGAGGTATATGATCGTTCTATTGCACTGGGATTTCTGTGCGATCATCATCTTGCATCTGTCAGTACAAAAATTCTGTTCCTTTTATTCAATTCAGACTCGTTATCGCGATCTACAGTTATACACTTTCAGTACTCACACTTCTGCTGCTTTGCGAGCCGCACTGCAGGATGAGGCGCCTTTGACGAAGGGGTATATCAGCGCGCTTTCACAACACATTACCGATGTTGCTGTTAATAAGCCTGATACCACTAGTCTGCGGATACAAGAAGAATGTGGAGTATTAGGCAATGTGGTACGTCAATATGCGTTTGCTCGAGCTGTTTAGGGGCGTCTCATCGAGTCACTCAAAGACGCAACAATATGTACTTGAAGTGACAGAAAAGAAAATAAGAAGAGGTATGTGTGCGCTTTACGATATGTGCCTTAGGGGGTATTCAAAACCGGATTGGTGTAGTGCATGATGCGGAGACGTTCCTCGTAGGAGTGCAGATTAATAAACCACATACCAGTGACGAAGACTCGCTGCTCATCGGTTCGTTCCCTGCTCTTTTCCTCAACAAAAAGGCTGCGCTCTCATCTCGCCTTCCCCCAGCCAACTATACCCGTGATTCAAGGCTGGCACACGATCAGGCCAGCAAGCTACTTGCGCGAAAATCGGAAAAGGTCGAGATGGGACAGGCGATTTTGAAGGATATCGAGACGATTCACAGGGAGGCTAAGATGATATGTGATGCTGGTTTGGTGTAGGATTTGGTTACGACGATGATAATGTGGATATTTGTGAGTTGTCCATTTCATGCTTGAGCCTCCACATAACGATCTGGCTCATTGTATCAGTGCTTAGTTTGAAATATACCTAACGTAGGGTTATACTTTACAAAAAACCCATTGGCGTTCAAATTGTTGTATGGGCTTCGTTGTGATAGGATAGGTATAGGCCGTTCAGGACCGGCGATTGCTGATGACAAAAGTCCTCGGACTTCAAGGTTCCATGAAGGTTAACGCTTTGAAGCTTCCGTCAAACCAGTACACGACTACTCACGGCAAAGATGCCGTATTAGCCTGTGACATCCATTAATTCCGATGGGAGTATAGCTCTATGTGGCCGACTTTGTATTGCCAGCCGCTATTAATACGAGGACTCGGCATGTTGAACGACTTGAACGCGTTGCATGTATGGCCGGCATTGGTAGCAACGTACGAAATCGAAATGAAGGTAGCGGTTTGAATATAATGTGATTCTTCATGATACTATGAGTGTCATCTCATCCCTCTACAACAGCTATTCTCGTGTGGCCTCAATCTTCAATATGGGAAATTTCTGGTCCCTAGTTCAAGAGACGTTTCCCCCTACATCAAAGTTTGGCATCGATGATATTCCCGACATGACTGGAAAGGTAGTGATTGTTACTGGTGGGAATACTGGAATTGGGAAGGAAACCGCTAGGGTACGTTGTATAATTGATATATGAGCATTGAATGCAAACTGGACAATGTTCACCGCAGGTATTACTTCTCAAGAACGCACGAGTGTATATCACTTCCCGAGACCACAAGAAAGGCGAATACGCTGCTAAAGAGTTGTTAGAACGTACTGGAAAGGAGGTGCACGTTCTCAGGTTGGACCTGGCAAGTCTGAAAAGTGTCAAGGCCGGTGCGGAGTATTTTTTGAAGTGAGTGGAGGTTTCCTAGATGTGGTTATGTGTAGCTGATGTTTTTGATAGTCAGGAAACAAAGTTACACGTCCTGTTCAACAATGCGTGAGTCTCCTTCATGTGTGTCTCCTCTCAGATTGTTGACAGCGGTGTCCATATCTCAGAGGCGTGGCCAACTGCCCTGTCAATCTAGTGACTGAGGATGGATATGACCTTCAGTTTGGGACGAACGTTTTAGGTAAAATTAGTTCCAAGTAACGTCCAATTCTTACTCCCGCATCTCTTAGGACACTTCTACTTCACAAAGTTTCTGTTGCCGGTCCTATTATCAACAGCCAAGTCTTCACCGGATGGTATCGCACGCGTTGTTAACACTTCCTCCTCGGCACACCACCTTAGCGGCCTTCACTTCAACACATTTAAAGACTCGCCTGCGCGGAGGGAGATGTCTTCGGCGAGATTATATGGGCAGAGTAAGACGGTGTGTGCAGCTTTCAAATTTCTCCTGTATACCGCGTTGATGTTCGCCGCAGGGAAACATTGTGTTCGCAGCTGAACTAACACGTCGCTACGGGCAACAAGGCATAGTATCTACGGCCCTCAACCCAGGTAAGTATTACGGAGGAATAACATCAAATCTTGCTGAAGTGAAACGATTCACGTCTGCGCGGTATAGGAGGCATCAGGACGGAACTATCACGCCACAGCAGTAATCTGTTCACTATGCTAGTGGCAAGTATCTTCTCACTCAAAGTCCAGTATGAATTAATTTATCAACTTTGATGCAGGATGTTCTGCTGTATGACGTGTCATACGGTGCGCTCACGCAGCTGTACGCTGGGACTATACCGGATGGCGCTTCGCTGAATGGAAAGGTAAATGTTTCTGTTTTCCTCACTCACACCACACGGAACAGCTAAAAATCGGTCTTAGTATCTCATACCATGGGCAAGGGTGGGTAGACCCGTCGCAAGCACACAAGATCTTCAACTTGGAAAGGAGCTTTGGACATGGCTGGAGGAACAAGTTCAAGATGTATAGTGGTTCGGAAATACGCATATGTGGTGTGCGACCCGTTAGCTTTATGATGTGAGAGCCGAACGGATCACTGAATTGTTGTGCGAGTCGAGTTGGACGGAAATGTAGACGATGCGAAAACCTACGGTGGTCATTTGGTTACGGTTGGAATGCCGGCGACGGCATCGGATTTCTTTCAACGACCGACAATTCCGATAGGTCTCTTTGAATATTCCTAAGGGCATGACCATATCTGTAAAAATGAATGTAGTATATTGTGCTTATTCTCATATGTGGTAGCCTGTATTTGTTATATTTACATTGAAAAAACAGAAAAGTAATCAACGAGCAGGAAACAAGAGATGATAATGCCGGTGCAAAAGCGAGAATACCTGGATGAATCAGTAAACACGGATAATATAATAACTTACAATATGTGACTGCCCGTAAAACGTGGGTGGCAACTGTGGCGACAAGTGATAAAGTCATAAAACAAGAATAAAATAAAAACTCACGTGTTATCCACGGCACCAGGGTTGCTATACCGTTATATGACCACCAAATTAGCAACATTGTATGGCCAGATTATCAGAGCTGAATGACAGGGCTTGGTTAGTTGACTATAGTGCGACAGCCATAGAAATTTTAGTACTGCACAGTTATGCGGATCTGTGGCCATGTTATTAGTTACAGGTCACACCATCACACGACGAGGTTTTTTCCTTACTACCGCTCACTGGGTGCTCAATCTTACGGTGGTCGTTTGGTTACGGTTCGATTTTGGAGGCAAGCCGAAGTCCGGCATTATATTTTTCAAACCCCGTAGCTACACTGTAAATCTATCCCTAATAACCAAAATTTGATCAGAGTTTGATCAGAGCTCGTGAGTTCGTGATTTTCGGGATCGAGCAAATGTGTGCTTCACTATAGCGGTTTATTGCATGGGCATCATCTATGTTCTACAAAAGCATACGTAACAAAGAAACACTCTTAGCCATGAACACGACTAGACATAATGTCTGCCTCGACTTCCTGTAGTGCTCTCTTTATCGTAGCAGACCCCTACAAAAATGTACATAAAATGCATTAGAGGAGTATACATCAATTGAGTTCAAAACATACCGCTATTGCTAAGGAAGGGAGTCCAAAATATAAGCAATATTCATTGCATTTGTGCAATGATGGGAAGTTGTCCAGAGTTGCCGTCCAGTTTCCTTCACCAAAGTTATTTGCAAACTCACTGGGGGCAAAGATGAGAGCTGGTAACTTGATAGGAAAAAAAGACTGACTTGGTTGTGATAATCTGACAGTCGGTCAGGATTTTACTGGACCCTGAGAAGCAAAACTAAGTAAGAGATAGAAAGAGACAAAATAACATACCTTGAAAATCTGAAACAAAGACAAGACCTTGCGAGAAATGATACTGTGCGTGTTGTGCAAAACACAGGAATGTTGCGATCTCCAGTTTGGCTGGGGCAAGGCTATGGCGAGGAGTTGCACAGTTGTTGTTGATATACTTGACAAACTGGCCGCTAATCCTTTCTTCCAGAAGATACACGGCATTGTGTGACTCTCTGGTATCTTGGGGGATGGCTAAAGCAGTGTGGACAATACAGAGGCGAGGAATAATTGGGGGAGAATAGACGAGGGGCCTGCAAATTAGTTTGTCGTCAATGAAATTATACACTAAAGTCATTAGGCTCGTTGCCCAGTAAAGACAATTGGCTTCGTCAAGCATCTTCACTAGCTCGTCCTGAACAGCCAGCCGTTTGCGCCCACCCGAAGGACTTGATGGGGTCTTGCTCACTTCGGCCCCCTCTACCTGTTTTCTGTAAAAGCAACACTTAGCCACTATGGTTTCCACCTGCAGAATGTTGTCCTCTGGTTGCAACATTTCACTTCGTTCTAACAACGCCGGATAACACGTTTTGAAGCTTCCAGCCGGTCCAAGCATTGCCTTGGAACTACAGTCAACCGTCAATATCACTATGGGGCGATTAACCTGGTTCATGACGCCAAAAGGGACTCATTTCTTGAGGAGGTCTGTAAATGGGGTTGAGGGTACCAGGAACAGCACATACACTCCTATGTTGGTGCTTATTTCAGTGTTGTATTAGTACATATTCATGAAAGAGGGTGTTCCACTTACAAATAGGCTTTGCCAGGCGCTGAACATCCCCTTGAGCCATCATCACACATTGAAGAACAGCTTTGTCCGGCACACTAAATGGTGGGACATCCAGGGGTGGGGTATCCATAGAGAGTATCCTAGAAGGCAGAGATTGGATGCTGGAACTCAAGGGAGTGAGGGGGCGTAGTTCGGGTAGTGGTTGTGCCCTGCTATGAAATAAGCTTGAGGTTGAAGTTGTCATCTCCGTATCTACATGATTACTAGGTACCTGCAAGCAGTAAGTATTATTTGTAATTATATAAAACCCAGGGACATACCTGTTCTCCGGCTGGTATTTTCTGGTGAACGGGCACAGAGCCACGTGTGGGAGGAGGATACTGCACTGATGTCTCTTTTGCACGAGTTTTTCTGGCTTGTTTTCCGCCTGATGTTGCTGCAAGAAATATCTATGAGAATAATAGTATGAGCATAGCAAAATAATACATAACAAGAAGTATTAACCCTATCCATTGGACCACCAACATCATCATCCTCACCAGATGAGATCCCCGGACTCTGAGCATCTTCATTGCACAAGTGTGCTTTGGCATGCTTATCTTCTTCCTTCCACAGCAAGACATCTTCAAAATCTTCCTTCAACATCAGGAGGACGATGGAGACTTTGACGTTTGGCAAAAACTTTGGTGTAAAGTCTTTACCAGAGGCGCGAAAAAAGAAGTTGTGGAGGATTAGTCACTTGGAGTACTGCTGAGGCTCTTCAGGGTCATAAATGAGTAGTAACGGAGCCTTGAGCATTTGTAGTGACTCGAGCGCCAACCAATGGTCACAAGACCAGACAACCCATAGACACTTCAGGTTTTCTATGATAGTGTCATGTAGTTGGCCGCATTTGATGGAGAGTGGTACTGAAATATCCCGCTCAATGTTCTCAACCCAAAATATGAGCGAGTGTCCTCAAGAATCAAAATAAAAGCCATGAACTCACCCCAACCAACTCTGTCCCAGACTTTCCTTCATCCTTCACATGATGTAGAGCAATCTGAATTGTGACCTGACATTGAGGAGCCACTGTAGAAGCCAGCATTTTTGTGCGGTGGTGGGTGTGGAAGTTGTGGTTATGAGTGTAACCTATGTCAGGCAACAAATACGAAGCTATATAACAAAGCCCAATGTCTGGTCAAGTCCTTCCTTGAAGGCGGTGAATCAGAGTATGAGAATGAAGAGTATCGGTAAGAGCGCAAATCCAAACTAATATTGAACTGGAGAACAATACATCAAGTATGTACTTCTCTATATAGTGAACGACGATGGTCAGACCGAGAAAGGGGAGTACTGAGAAAGTGGTCTGACCAGCTAGCTAACCAATAAGAAAAAAGGAAGAAAGTGGTCCGATCTATCGTCTTTACTAATCGTATGAGAAAGCGTATTGGTAAGGGATGTACGATTGGCTGTATCAGTAAGCCCATGAGAAGGCGCTGACTCACAACCTTCTTCGCTTATCAATATTCCTCCAAAGTATTCCCAGACATAGCACTGGATCGTGACTATGTCATCTGGATATCTTCTCGAGGGTCGACAACGAGTCTACCTCGTCGTAGGTACGATAGAACGTGAGTGTGAAGAGAGAATAAGAAGAAAAATGATAAAAGTAATAAGACACCTGCTGTAATCTCTAGTCCAAGGGCAAGAGGAGTGACGGGGATTGAGTCTGCTAACCACGACATGACGGGAATGCGATAAGAAAAATCGATTCCTCACATTAGCTCCCCTTTTATAAGACTCGTGTCCTCATGAGTCCGGATGCGGCACTTTGGAACTTGTTACTAATCCAATCAAAGAGCATGGGAGGTTTGGAAGTGGCGGTGTAGTTTTCGTAAGGACGGAAGTGGAGAGAAGCGGTAATAATCCGAGGGGCGGCTGGATTTGTTTTATGGAAGGCGGCGAGTAAATCAGCGACATGCGTAAGATTGGTGTCGGGTTCCCAAGTTCGTTCGGAGACTGGATAACCATGCCAGTGAATGAGGTAGTCGAGTTTACTACCTTTCAGTTTGGTCGGTCTGGAAGCGATTATACTCTCTACTTCGTATTCGTCTATCCCTTCCACGATCTCGGGTGGTGGTCGCGAGGAAATTGGTTGATTGATGAATTCGGGAGCGTGGTATGGGGAAAGGATGGCTTCGTTGAACACGGGATGAATGGACTTCCAACTTTTAGGGATATCGAGTTGATAGGCGGAGGGTCCGACCTTTTGGGTGACTTTGAAAGGTCCGAAGCGTTTATCGTCTAATTTCTTCATTGGTCTATCCGTTGTGATGTTATGCCCTTCTAACCAGACTTTGTCGCCAGCTTGGTACTCCCGGGAGGGGGATTTCTTACGGTCGTAATACTTCTTCAGATTCTCGTTTGCTACCAGAAGGGAGGATTTCGTGATATCGTGGAGTTTTTTCATTTGTTCGCTAAATTCTGCTGCAGAAGCGGAGCGAGGGGATAACGTGGTGGTGATATTCGTTCTTGGGTGTAACCCATAGTTCAAAAAGAAGGGTGTTTGATTCGTTGCGGTATGGAGGTGGTTGTTGTATGTAAACTCAGCAATGGAGAGCCAGTCTGCCCAGTCATCTTGTCGATGATTTATAAAAACGCGGAGGTAGTGCTCTAGATCCTGGTTGATCCGTTCGGATTGTCCGTCTGTTTGAGGGTGATAGCCTGTAGAGAGGCCTGGTGTTATCCCCATTAGGTCGTAGAAGTCTTTTGTGAATCGAGACATGAATTGAGGACCTCGATCGGAGACGATCTTTTCAGGAATTCCGTGGAGTCGTATTACATTATCTCGGAGTTGACGTGCATAACCGGCCGAGTCGAGAGTGACGAAGGTGGGGACGAAATGGGCCATTTTACTAAATCGGTCAACAAAGACCTGAACGGCGGTGTAGCCCTTGGATTCCGGTAATGCGCCTATGAGATCGGTGGTGATAACCTGCCAAGGCCGATCTGGTATCGGGTTCGGGTGTAGAGGGGCGTTAGTCTTTGTCCGGTGTGCCTTGGTGCGTTGACAACTCTCGCACCCTCGTACATACCGTCTGATATCTGTACGAAGACTCGGCCACCAGAGCTCTCGGTTCACTCGTTCAAACATCGTTCTTTCTCCTGGGTGCCCGGCTAGGGCTTCGTCGTGATGATCTTTCAATATTCGCGCCCTTAGTTCGTGATTTCGGGGAACGTATACTCGGTCAGCTAAAGGGATCGGGTAGGAACTCGTCGCGGACTCTCTTTTGATCCAGACGATCCTATCCTTCATCTTCCAGGTATCCGGCTTCTCTTTCAAGTTCTTCCTTACTACGTCGTCTTGTTTCTGGAAGCTTTGACGTATATCTGGTAGGTATCCTTCGTTGGTGTCAAGTAATTCGAAATGTACGTCTGGGAGAAGTATCTGATCTTCGTTATCGTTTGTGCCTTTAGGATGATCGATCCGTCTGCTTAACAGGTCGGCCTTCGTATTCTGATTTCCTTTGACGTGTTCCATCTTAAAATTATAATCTGCAAGCTGGGATGACCATCGAGCTTGGCGTCGATTGTATTTCTGCGGTTGACGGAAGTAGAGGAGGTTTTGGTGATCTGTGAAGATGGTGAAGGGGTGTTTCGATCCTACAAGGTGATGTCGCCATTCATCTAACGCCGTCATGACTGCGAGCATCTCTTTGTCGTAAATTTCATAGTTCCGTTCTGCAGGGGTAAGGGCTTTCGAGAGGAATGCTATGGGTCTGAATTTGTCGTTTTGTTTCTGGGATAGGACGGCTCCTACAGCGAAGTCAGAGGCGTCGGTTTCTAGTTTGAATGGGTCGTCGTCGTTTGGTATAGCAAGGGTGGGGGCAGTAGTAAGCGTTTTCTTCAACGTTTCAAAGGACGTCTCTTGTTCGTCTTTCCAGGTCCAGTCAACTTTTCCAGTGAGCACAGTGAGTGGTTTCGCAATTCGTCCGTAGTCTTTAACAAATCGTCGATAGAAATTGGAGAACCCTAAGAATGATTGGAGTTCCCTTTTGTTCTTTGGTGCGGGCCAGTCAGCGACCGCTGCGACTTTTAACGGATCCATACGGATAGTGTCTTTGGAGATGATCATGCCTAAGTACTCGACTTCCTGTTTCTCGAATTCGCACTTCTCTGGTTTAAGATACAACTGATTTTGTTGCAGGATACGGAGGACTTTGGTGACTATTTGACGATGTTCTTCGAGTGTTTCCGTGAAGATCATAATATCGTCTAAATATACAATAACTTTTCCTTCCGTGATCAGTTCTCTTAGGAGGTGGTCCATCATGGTCTGGAAGGTTGCTGGCGAGTTGGTAAGTCCGAAAAACATGACGAGGGGTTCGAACAGGCCGCGATTGGTCCTGAAAGCGGCCTTGTGTTCGTCTCCTTCTTGGATTCGGACGTTGTTGTATCCCCATCGTACGTCTAGTTTTGTGAAGTAATTGGCACCTTTGAGTTTATCGATAAGTTCGGATATGAGGGGGAGGGTGTAGCGATTCTTTATGGTAAGCTCATTCAGCTTGCGATAATCTTGGACAGGGCGTAGTGAGCCATCTTTCTTTTTGATAAAGAAGAATGGTGATGCGTAAGGTGATTTGGATACTCGAATTCGTCCACTTGTTAGATTTTCGTTAAGGAATTCGTCTAGATGGTGTTGTTCGTCTCGGCTAAGAGGGTACGTTTTACAGTCAAGACCATTAGCTTCGGGTATTAACTCGATTGCATGGTCCCAAGGACGTTTCGGGGGAAGTTTGTCGAATGATTCTTTGGTGAAAACGGGTTCGAATTCATGGTAGATTGGAGGAACGACATCTCGGAAAGTAAGCTTTGACTTTGCCTTTTCGGAGGATTCGGCGATTTGTTGACTTTTAGTGGCGAATGCGTTCAGTTCTAGCTGTGTTATCTCCATAATTCGTGTTTCAAGATCGACGGCTAGAACTTTATCCCCTTCTTCAGGATGATACTCCGGATCATCAGCAGGGAAGGTAATCTTGTTGGTCCGCCAATCAATTGTTGGATTCGTCAGTATCAACCAGTCGTATCCAAGCAGTATGCGTGGTGAAAGTAGAGATGCTACGATGACATCTATCAAATGTTCTTTCCCTTTCACATTGATGTGAAGAGTGACATAGTGTGTTACTTTCTGGGATCGACCATCGGCTCCTGCAGCGTCAAGAGGGATGGGCAGAGGCGTAGTATTGAGGGTATACTTGTCAACCAGGCTTCGATCGATAACCGAGTTGGTGCAACCAGAGTCGATAAGGGTTGGGACGGTGAATGTCTGTCTGTCGTCTATGGTAGTGACTTGAGAAATGACGTGGAGGCTTCGTTTTGACGTAGGGTTGTGCGACGAGGTGTAAGCATGGATGCGTTCTATAATGTTCTCTTCGTCGTGGTTCTTTAGCATCTGTATCGCCTGCAGGGTGATATGCTTGTAGTGATCTTTATGGGCCCAGTTTCGTAACAGAGCTCTTGCTCTTTCTGGTTTCTGGTCTTTGATTCGTCTGGCCAACCATTCCGGTGAATGTGGCTTTGCGTAGGTTTCAGTTACAGCACGTAGATGTTGATCAACTCGTTTCATTGCAGTCGTTGGTAATATACGAGGGTTAATTACAACATTTCGGGTCAGAGAGTCCGTGCTTACTCCTGACCTTTCTGAAAATCCTTCGGGGGTGCTTCGATTTCTTTTAATGATGATGTAGTGGGAGTGTCTTTGGTTTCCTCCGTTTCCATATATCGTATTGCCATCTTTCCATGTGGGCAATTTCTAGCAATGTGGCCTCGTTCGCCACAGTTGTAACAAGTAACATTCGGGTTGGGCCGATGTTGTCTCTGCGTGTTGGAACTCCCAATCTCCATAGGTACACCTGATCCTCCAAACGTTCCTGCTGTGTTTGGATGGACTGCATTCTGGGGCGGTGGTCTATGAGATGGAGTATAATACGGTCGCTGTTGGATATATTGTGGTCTTCGCGTCTCTGTTCGCGGTACTGTCTGTCGATACTGTGGCGGAGGGTAGTCTCGGTTCTGCTGATAGCGCGGTTGATATCGTTGGTACTGAGTTGGCAGCCTCTGTTGAGGTGGTTTATCTCTCCTCCTTTCCAGATTAAGCTCTTCATTTCGCTGTTCCCATTTCCTTGCTGCTGCCTTCCACTCTAAGTACGTGGTGGGTAGGTTTTCCTGTTGCGAGATACGATCACGAAGGAATTGAGAGAGGTTGCGGCGAAGGATACTGTGAATGAACGGATAACTTTCATCTGCGTCTGGTGGTAATCCTGCTTCCATGAGTTTGGATTCGAGTCCTCCAAAATATGCGTCTACCGTCATCTCTCGCTGTTCGTAATCGTGAAGGGCAATCTCTGCTTTCAACTTGAGATGGGGGTCCAAGAATTCGTTATCTAACTCCTTGATGAATTCTGAGATAGTTCCCCAATTTCGCGGTGCAAATAGGTCTCCTAGCACTGCGGTTTTGTTGTTGAAATTCGCCTTCCATGTATGACAGGCGTCATTGGCTTTATCGGACGAGATCCGGGATAGTGCAAAGAGGATTTTGGAGGAATTGGTTTGGAAACTTCTGGGATAGGCGAAAAAGTAGTTTGCTAAAGCGTTCTTCCAGTCAACGTATGTTTCCTTTTTACCGATGAATTCGAATGGAGGAGTGGCAAGGACAGCTTTACTTCCTTGATTTGTTTCGTCGGCCATTGCTGCTGCTAGATCAGGTTCAAGGTCCAAAGATTCCTGATCGAACCAATCGTCGGGTTGGTTTTCGGGTTCCGGAGTTGAAGGTGGGGGAGGAAAGTTTTCTGGTCCTGCTGATTGATACAGATCGTCTGGTTCTAGAGCTTCAGCAGCAGCTCCTAGAGATTGTGGGGGAGGTGTGTCGGGAGTGACCAGAGGACGGGGTTCTCGATAGGGCTCCAGATTTTCAACGGGTTAGATAACGGGTTTTTTAGATAACAAGTCTTTCTAGATAACTAGTCCTTTTTTATTTACTCGAAGTCTGGGTCAAACGTAAAATTACTAGGGAAGTCTCCTCCTTCTGCTTCTCGGGGTCTCCAGTATTCTACGCTTTGAGTAGACTCTTCACTTTCCGACTCGGTTTCGCTGCTAGATTCTCCTCCAAGTATATCTGTTAATGAACTTCCTGTTTCTCGTTCTATCCTTTCTGCGCAAGGTGCAAAAAGTTGTTCAACCGACGGGATGAGTGGTGCTTCTCCTCTCCGACCTTGGTAGGTGTAAGAGTATTGCGAATAGATACGAGTTCGTGAGCTATGGTTGATAACGGCCCAGAAATCGCTTTGGAGTACTGTAACAATGAAACGTTCGGGGTGATCAGATTGTTGGTTAACAACGAATGGAGTGAGGATTTCTAGGATCCAGTAATATTCGTCAACGTATTCTGAAACGTGTCGAATGTTGTCGATTTCGGTCGTGTAGTCTTCTCCGTCACGGGATTTCCTCTGAGCAGTTGCGATGAGCTGATCAAATCGTGCTAACGCAGCAACAACTCGTCGAATATGATCTTTAGTAGAGGGCGTGACAATGATAATGGAAGTGCTGTGTTGAAGACCAAACCGCGGCCCGAATGCGTCAAGATCGTGGACTTCAGGGAGGTAGAGAGTTCGGCGAAGTCGTGTCAGATATTGGACAATAGAAAGGTGGTCTAGATGATTGCCGATGCAGAAGTACTGGATGGGTTGGTAACTGACAGGAGAGGCGGAGTAGGTGTCGTAGTAGTCAGATGTAAAAAATGAGGACGGGATATCGTAGGTAGGTTCCTCGTTAGGCCTCTTCCTTAACACAATGCCACAAAGCAAGGTGTGTTCGAAATCGTAAGGGAGGAGGCGGCTGGGTATGTCTGGAAAAATGAGAGGGCGGATTCGATAAAGATCGAGGAGATCTGGGATGTGGCTCTGCGAAATAAGTTGCAGGTTTCGTTCTTGTACGTTGGCTATTCCTTTCAAAAGCTTAACCCTCTGAGTGTTCTCGTAACTCGGGCGTACTAGGCTCTCGAAGTAGTCTATCAACGGAATTTGTTCGTGCCACAGGGATATGAAGATTAAAAGTTCTCTCCGTGCTCTGTCGGAGATGTTGGAGTATCTCCTCGAGACTGCGAGAATTTCTCCTACAGATGGCGGAATGGTAAAAGATGGATTGGGTGAGAGCGAGTGCGTCGTTTATGTCGAGGATGATATCCTCGATCAGATCGATTGGTGAAGACGAAGCAGAGGAGTCTTGATACAACTCAGTGATCTGTTCGACCGTTCCTTCCACGTCTGGAGTACGGGCTTCGGTAGGGACGGGGAGGACCGGGAGCGGTTTGTTGAGAGTTGCGAGGAAATCTCTCTGGTGTCTGCGGTCCGCTTCTGATACCCACTCTTCTGAGAGCTGTTGGGAGGTAGACACGATGGAGGTACACGACGTCGCTGTCGAGTCCGGTTTGTAGGTACCTGATGATGGCAAAGAACGCAAAGAATTGGACGAGAGCGGTGATGGTAGAGAAGGCGTCCAGTTTGGGAAGACTGAACGACAATAGGTGTAATGGGGTGGATAGTGAGAGGTCGATGACGATAGTGAGGAGAGGGATAGGGATGGTAGAGAGGTGGAGAAGGTGATGATGAAGGTTTAGACCGGTGCAGTGGCAACGACAGTCTTTTTCAGGGTGTAAGGAAACGGTTTTCCAAAGAGGGGCTCTGGAAAAGGATTCGAGGTAGGTGAGTTCAATATTTTGTCAGGCAACAAATACGAAGCTATATAACAAAGCCCAATGTCTGGTCAAGTCCTTCCTTGAAGGCGGTGAATCAGAGTATGAGAATGAAGAGTATCGGTAAGAGCGCAAATCCAAACTAATATTGAACTGGAGAACAATACATCAAGTATGTACTTCTCTATATAGTGAACGACGATGGTCAGACCGAGAAAGGGGAGTACTGAGAAAGTGGTCTGACCAGCTAGCTAACCAATAAGAAAAAAGGAAGAAAGTGGTCCGATCTATCGTCTTTACTAATCGTATGAGAAAGCGTATTGGTAAGGGATGTACGATTGGCTGTATCAGTAAGCCCATGAGAAGGCGCTGACTCACAACCTTCTTCGCTTATCAATATTCCTCCAAAGTATTCCCAGACATAGCACTGGATCGTGACTATGTCATCTGGATATCTTCTCGAGGGTCGACAACGAGTCTACCTCGTCGTAGGTACGATAGAACGTGAGTGTGAAGAGAGAATAAGAAGAAAAATGATAAAAGTAATAAGACACCTGCTGTAATCTCTAGTCCAAGGGCAAGAGGAGTGACGGGGATTGAGTCTGCTAACCACGACATGACGGGAATGCGATAAGAAAAATCGATTCCTCACAACCTATGGCTTGAGAGATACTAACAGACACGGGAACATGAGGTGGAGGCATTGAAGCAGTATGGCCCATGCCAATATGCTGCTTGGGGAATGATTGTTCTGCAAGTACATTGTGTCAGTAAGTGCTATTACCACGCACAGGGGAGACAGAAATTTTACTCACCGCCACATTGTGCTGCCGAGGAAGCTTTGACAAGAGCTTGGCGCGAAGTAGCATCAATGCCACGTGTGCTGGAAGCTACTTTTGTGAAATCTAGTATTAAGCCGCCTTATCAGCATAGATTAGATTACAGAAATAAAACAAACATACCAACAGATCCATTTGATGTGCCCCCATTAATGTCTTCTCTAGCTTCAGCACGCTTGCGTTGATAATGAGCGGCACAATCCGGGCAACAGTGGCGACCGGTCCCATCTCTGCCCTTGATGTACAAGAACTGGATTGACCTATCAAACTCAGTGCGACAACAATTACAAGTCTTAAAAGAGGGGCCTTCAGTAGTGGGTGTAAAATCCATGATAGCGAAATTACATACCTTTCCCCTCCTATTGTATTTTATATGGATACTTTGGGTTACATTCAAGTCCGAGTTAAGTGATGTTGTGTCCGAGTTGCAGGCCTCGCAAGAATTTCCTCGGCACAAAGACAAAGATAAGGGCTATGTAAATCAGGGTGAATTGCAGCTCACCAATGGGCAATCTCAAACACTTGTGATTGAGTAAAGACAAGGAGACGGTGATTGAGGTAGCATCAGTGAGGAACAAACAAGGAAGAGGTGACAGGTGACTGGTGATTGCTTGCACAACGGCTAAATGGATAGCCCTTCAGCACGTTCACAGTGAGTTCATTTTTGAGGTTGCCTTATTTCCGGCAACAGAGCCTTCACATTGCTTTTTGTTTACATCTAGGACAATGCCCAATCCCCGTGGTACCAATGGATATAAGGTAACTCCAGGTAGGCTTGCAGGAATCTCAGTGTAACATTATGCTCACTTTACGTCCTTTTAACACAGCTCCTGACACTGTAATTTGGCCATTGGTGGAGCAATTTGTAGCAGAGGGATATACCAATCCAGAAATTATCACTAAACTCAAGGACTACTATGACACAGAGCAGTATTCTTTTTTGTGAACCTTTCCTTCTAAGTGTGATGCTAGCATACATTAGACTGACACATTTGTTTTGTTAACTACAGCCTTTCATTATTGAAGAAAAAAAGGATGGTGTGGGGCTTAAAGAGCACTCGGGGCCAGGGACATTCAGTTAAAAGTATTGGGCTAGCTATTGAACGTGTTCGTGCACGGTTTCCTCATCAAGGATCACATGACATGAAACAGACATTGCGACATGAAGAATCGGTGATGGTGCCTCAGTAAATTGTTCCATTCTCCACACCGACTGGGACACTCAAATAATATTTTGACAGGCGAGTAATACTAGAATACATGAACTTGCACCATCCAGAAGAAGTACAAGGACAAGTAAGACGCCAATTAAAACGTAGCTATTTCTGGACAGCTGGCATTAATGAGCTGTGGTGCTTTGATCAGCACAATAAATGGCGCCACTTCCAGCTCTTTTTCACGTTGGAATTGAGCCCTGTTCTGGCTATGTCCTCTGGCTCAAAGTTTGGTGGACAAACCACAATCCTCGTCTAATATGCGGATGGTACTGCAACATTATGGAGCGGTTGGGTGGTAAGTTCACTTTTTTTTAACAAGTTCCATTGCTAATGTTCATGTTATACAACACAGGGATGCCTCTAATCACTCAAAGCGACCCTGGAACCGAAAATTATAGCATTGCAAATGACCACACACTCCTTCGATACATGCAAGACCCAGCTTTGGACAAAATGTTACAGCATAGTTTCAAAGGATCCCATTGCAACATCAAGCCAGAGATCTTTTGGGGTAAACTTTGAAGACAGTGGTCTCCGGGTTTTGAGTCACTTATTGACTGGGGGGTCAAAGAGGGCCTATATGATGCAGATGATCCCCTCCAATGGTCGCATTCCATCTATCTAGGCTATAGTATGACTGACACTTATTTGCAGGCTGGTATTCCACTATGTATTTATCCCCTGGATACAACAGGAACTCGACCGCTTTGTTGACAGATTCAACCGCACAAAGCCCCGACATAATTCACACAAGCTGCTTCCACACGGACACCCCATTGATATCTTCAATCAACCAGAGAAATTTGAGTTGCGTGACTTTGTGGTAAGTTTGTTTCCCTTGATTCCATTGGTCATCTCAAATACATGCTTGTCCAGGTTAAGATCCATCCGCCTTATCTCACTGAAGTGCGAAAAAAATATGCACCCCCCGATCATCATGTCTTTAACTTAGTACCTCCAGCCTTTGCGTTACAAGCTTGCGCAATCTCAGATGCTGCAAACTACCCACCAATTTGTTGCAACAATGTATGGGACATCTATGTCCACTTGCTCGAGCAGTTCCAAAACCAGCCGAACGACACTGAATTCCAGGCCATGCTGGCCAAGTCTGCTATTCCAACAATGCAGAAGACTTGGATTTCATGCCGGTTATACCTCTTCCACCACACCAGCAAGGGAGACCTGTTGTGGGAGGCGCACCACATAATGTTGCATGCTACTCATCACACGAAGCAGAGACTGACTTTGAATATGAATGGACGGACGATTCGGATGGAACCTGGGATTGATTTGCCTTAGCTATTGTCTTGTAGTACATGTCTCATTTTCTTGCAATTTAATGTCTATAATTGTGAATATATAATTACAGTATCTATTATCAAAACACCGGCCTCCAATCTGAATCCCCGTAAAAAAGTGGTTTGGATCCTTGTAGTTAGCAGATGATCAAGTTTTGGGCTGACCTTACTTGAAGTCAGTAGAAGGCTTGAGGTCCGGTTTCTTCAAGGCTGCGTGACTGGTGTGCTTGGAGTCCTTCAATCCTCACAGTGCCCGCATTACTGGGGACCCTGCGACATTGTGGAGGATCTTTGTTGTTAAATTTAGGATCTGCAAAGCAGTCATTCAGATCATCGTGGTTAGCAGATGACCAAGTTGTGGGCTGACCTTACTTCCTTGAAGTCAGTAGAAGGCTTGAGGTACGGTTTCTTCAAGGCCGCATGATTGATGTGCTTGGAGTCCCTCAATCCTCCCAGTTTGTGAGATCCAAACCTTTGCCTCCTTGACTTGGAACTTGACAGAAGCTTGAGGTCCGGTTTCCTCAAGGATGCATCGGAGGATCTGTAGGGAACTCATTTGAGCCTTTGTAAGCTAGCACTACAATAAATGGTTGGGCAACTCACTTCCAAATTTCTTCTTTGAACTTGATGGAAAGCTCAAGGCTTGAGCTCCAGCATCTTCGACTTGACCTTGAAGGTTGGCACTTTGACATAACAGATTGGAAGAGGTGTTCCCTTGCAAACCGGAACTTCAGACTCATTGCACCTCATGCACATGCCCTTTTTTTCATGTCCTTGTATTTGTTTCCTTGTTCCAAACGTGAACATTGTGAACACTTGCGGATAACTTGATGAAGTTTCTGCTGTCTGACTTGAGGTCCATGTGCGCGAAATGGTCATGTGAGCTGACTTTCCTGATTCGGCAGCCTTCCTCATTATTTGTTTTGGCTCTCATCTACGACTACCCTGCCTATCCACAACATTGTTTCTCTTAACTCAATTCATAGCTCTAAATGCTGGTATTGTTACTCCCTTCATGCACCATATAGGGCTCTGGTTTAGGTTGGCTCACGCTGCAAGGGATCATATACAGGTCAGGATGTTCTCTCTAAATTCTGTACGCATTGATAATATGCTCGTGGGGATAATGATAGTGGTGAAACTGGGACCGGTAAGTTGTTTTTTTGTCAATCATCCCTCTGCTAACTCACCTCTCAGATTTAATTGTTTCCATCCTCGCCAACATGCACCTGTCAAATACCAACGCTGATGTCCTTTTCGCAACTATCATCCATTACACTCGCCCTGGATTGTCCGCCAGCTCTTGCACACCTAGTCCCAAGGGTTGGCCCATATCCCCCGTGATCAATGTGCAGATGCTCCAGCCAGCTGTGTCTGCTCCGGTGTCCTATTTGTCAGGTGCTGCCGTTGTTCCCACCGCCGCCGCCTCCCTTGCTGCTGTGCCTGCTCCCCATGGTTCAACCACCCTCCTCATTCCACTGTCAAACCCATGCCCCCTTTCCCCATGTGCACACACACATCTACCATGGTGCCACCTTGGAGGTCCCAGAGAACAGTACTGCAGGACCATTTTGGCTGGTATGTTACATATCTACCGATTCTCATCATTTTCATCCCACTGACATCTTCTGTAGGGCTAGAGCCTCTCTTATTGGCACAGGAGTCAGCCGTGCTGTCTTCATTCGTACTGCTTCAGTTGTATGTCCTGAAAGCGCATCTGTGACAATATATTTGTTTTTTTGGTCTCACAAACTGTATCTCTAAGGAAGCTCTCTCGATCTTAATTAAGCTATCGCTGATCATTACTCACATATCTATAAACTTACAATATAATCTTTGTACAGTTTATCGGCCTTTCAAAAAAATTACTGAATTTTAGATCGGCGTCCAAAATCAAACCGTAACCAAACGACCACTGTACAATCTCGTCCAACGCTGCAGCCACTATTCTGGATCCATTCCATCACAACGCTCACTCCACAGATCAGCTAAAACCTAATTTTTTTTTTACTCTGGCCACTCGAGGTTGACTGAGCATGCAAAGTAGGTAAGCGTGACTTTCTGCTTACCTAATATTTCCAGCTGACATATGCCTTGTACCCCCTTGCACTCAATCCCTGGCCTGCCTGCGAACTTTTCCGTACAAGTTTTTTGTAGTAACTATTTTCCTTTCCATATTCGTGACATTTTGTCTTCACCAATTTTCCCTGTACTTGCAAAGCACATTTTATAATAATATTGATACTCACAACAATCATGGTCACACTGCATGGGCAAATTAGAGGTATAAGAGTGGCTGTTGAATATACTAAGATGCCGTGTTCTGCGGTGTTTAAAATTCCAACCGTAACCAAACAACCACCGTAAAAACAAGCTCCGAGTCGAGTCTTGAGATCTTGAGGTCTGAGATCTGAGTGTCTCTCAGACGATGCATTGAGCGTCTGGCTAATGCCGACCACGAGGCCACCTTGCTGTACACACGTGTGCTTCTGAGACCCACACATCTTTTGCCCCCACCACTCTTTCTCTCCCCTCAACATCAACTTCACAAATATTGTCCTTCCATACCATTCAACTCCTCGATCATGCCTTTTACTCAAGCTGGATCGCATGTTGAAGCTCACATAGCTAATTATCAAGACATTGGAAGAGATCAGCACAATACAAATATTACCAATATTCAATCTGGCGCCTCAGACAAGGCCATCCTAGTGAGGTTGGATCCCGTAGATTACAATCGCCACTATGTACAACCATTTATGGATGGCATATGTCAAGATATCTTCAACAGAATTGATGAATGGCTTGTGGATCCCAGCGCAAAGAATATCTTGTGGATTAAGGGTAGTCCTGGCACGGGCAAGCCCGCCATCGCTTCCAGCTTTAACTCTTGATTATTGCAAAAAGGTCTTCTCGGTGGATTTTTCTCTTTTCACCGAGGTGATGCCTCTCTGAGCAATCCTGCTGCTCTGTGGTGTACTGTTGCACACGAACTTGCTCTATTTGATACCAGGATTGCATCCACTATCATTGAAACTCTAAAGAGTGGGCAGCTAAACCTGCAAAGGCCAAATATCAAAGATCATTTTAATTCTTTCATTGTGAAGAGTTTGAACGCCAACTACGGCAAGGATTAGCAACATTATACGTAGGATATAATGTTTACTTTGTCCAGAGACTTGTGACTAATGTTGCTGTCCTCTTGATTTTAGGTATCCAGTCATTGTAGTGGATGCACTTGATGAGTGCAATAATTTGTCTGGGGAATCTCAACGGGAGGCTCTATTGGATACTCTCACACAGTGGTCAAAGTTGTCCAAGGCGTTCAAATTAATCATCACCAGTTGAGACGATCACATCCCTCCGGATTTTGGTGAAGCCTGCAAAGATATTGTTTTACCAACTGGAAACCAAGTGACGTCTACAGCGACTGCAGATATTCGTGCTTTTTTAAATAAACATTTTATTGCATTGAAAAAGAGGTTTTGCACCCTACAAACTACTGACTGGCCAGGACCTGATGTTATTGAACAGCTTACAGATCGTGCAGCGGGCCTTTTTATCTGGGCAGTAACTGCCATGCGCTTCTTAGAAAAAGGTGATCCACTAAAGCAACTAGAGATAATACACTCTGGAGGGCCTTTAAACATAGAGCATAGCGTCAATCATCTGTATAAGCAGATAACCACCAATGTGTGGGACAGCATAGGAGATATTGGTGATGTGGTGCAGGCATTGCTTGGAGCTATAGTGTTCGCAAAAGCTCCACTGTCACTCAAATACCTGGAAGAGTATTTTGCTGCTCGTGGCGAGGTGGATAGCATTGCAATTGCAATTGATCGTGTGTTGGGCGAGTGGACTTCTGTAGTCTCTGTAGGCAAAGACGAGACTGTTCCCATCGGGCATCTGTCCTTTATAGAGTTTCTTTTGGATTCAGACTGGTGTCCTGATGCATTTCGCATTCGCCGCAATACAGAGAGCAGGAGGAACTTGGATCTGTTGCGTGCATGCATGCAGATTATGCAGAACCCACAGGACGGGTTGAGATTTAACATCTGTGGGCTCGAGACATCATATCTCCGGAACAGTGATGTAAAAGATGTGGACAAGCATATCAAGGTTAATATACCTGACTATCTGAGCTATTTGTCCCGGTATTGGGGGGAGCACCTTGCTGACGCCAGAGCATCATTGGCTGGTTGCACCTGGTCGGCAGAAATGCTGCAGAGATTCTTCAAACATAATTTACTCCACTGGAAGTCATATCGCTATTGTACAACACGCCTAGTGCCCATGTTGTCCTAAATGCTGTGTCACCTTCACTCAAGGTAAGCCAACTAATGTAAACTATGTTCACTCATCATATAATAACTTTGTGGCGCTTTTTACAGTTCATTGATGCAAAATCAGAAGAATATGCACAAGATGCATGTCGATTTATTGCCAATTTTGATGTGCCCATTTTTGAGAGTGTGCCTCACATTTACTTGTCTGCTCTGCCATGGGCACCAGACAACTCACTGGTATCTACAGCATGTCCACCACATTTTTCGCATACTATGAATATTGTGTCTGGCAAGAATAAACAGTGGCTGCCTATGCTAAATATCTTACGAAGTCACCATGGTAGCGTCACATCTGTTGCATTTTCCTCTGATGGTACCAAAGTGGTTTCAGGCTCTTCTGATCAGACAGTGAGGATCTGGGATGCCACCTCTGGTCAGCTAGTGGCTGGCCCATTGGAAGGCCACACTCAGCAGGTCAGATCTGTTGGATTTTCTCCTGATGGCACCAAAGTGGTTTCAGGCTCTTGGGATCAGACAGTGAGGATCTGGGATGCCACCTCTGGTCAGCTAGTGGCTGGCCCCTTTCAAGGCCACAATAGGGTTGGTGAATCTGTTGGATTTTATCCTGGTGGCAATGAATCTACTTCAGCCTTGGTGGATAAAAAGCACTCCAGCCATGTATTGCCATATCCAGTCCCTGTTGATTGGGAGAGATATAAAGGCATACAAGGTGACTCAGGGTGGATATCATTTGAGAATGCACGCATGGACACACTCCTTATGCATTGGATGCCACCAAACATAATCAGGTATTGGTACAATTCTCGCACTGTTCTAATGATTGGTGCACATGATACTGTCCGTGTATCATATGAGCACTTTCTGCATGGTAACAACTGGACTGCCTGTCAGACCGCCAGCTGTGTTTCAGGTCAGTTCACTCATCCTTTCTTCGGCTAGTAATGTACAGCTAATCACATTCTGTAGTTTCCACTGGATTTTACAATGGATGGGAATATGACTCTGTAGGGGTGGAAGTACTTCATGCATCCTCTGCGACTGATGTGCGCATGGAACCACAAGAAAGCACTACTCAACTGAGATCCATCGTGTCCAGGTTGCCATGCAAACAGACCACTCAAGATACCCCAAGTGCTAATCAGCTTCAACCTCAATCATTACAGAGAGAATCCATGGTGTCGCAACCACTTAGTACTGTTCCCAACAAAGAGGCTAGACCACAAGCATCAGGGCCAGCATCAGTCAGTGCTCCTCTTCGTGTGTAAGTCCCGCAGGCTGAAACATCCAGAAAATGGAGGAAAAAATCAAACTTGCTATGTTCACTGCTGAAGAGATTGTGGAAGAAGCTGAGGAAATGAGGGCTCAGTAGTGTACAATATGATCCGAAAAAATTTGAGATGAATGTTTGTTTTGATGGTTCCTGTAAAATATATGTATTGAGTTTAGTGTTGGTACTTATGTGTAAAAGACATGATTGGGTTGTACTTGTTATTTAACTCGTTGAGTGGGTATGGTACTAACATTCAAGGATATGAATTGTAAGCTTCAGAGATGCTGAGCTTTTTGAACAAGGCTGACATTGATAGCTCCTGAAAACAGTGTAGACCAGATTTAGAACAATAGTGAACAAGATTGAGTCAGCAACTTGCTTACAGTCAAAAGAGGCACAGCCAATCAAATATCTAAATATCTGGCCAGGACGTTTGCTCATGATGGTTTATCATGTAGACTAGAAACCTACTTGTGGCTCTGGTGTATGCGCTAGGCATAAGAACTGGAGGATATGACAGAGAACTCAGCAGGGTGACTTGGCACTATTACATCATGATCCCTTTTGTTGATATTCTTTGGCGGAATTGTGTTTGGGATGGAGATGTACGACCAGGGGAGAGACTTGAAGACAGACTAAAGAAGATTTAATCTGAAGCCAGAGATACAGTTTAGGGACCTGAAAGTGATTCCATATTGTCAGTGTGGGGACCAGAGTTATACAATGGACTTACATTGCATGCCTTGCTTCCTACTTAGTTTGTAGGCAGCGGGAGACAGAAGGTGCGTGGATCTAAGAACACGAATCTCAGCAACGGATAGAAGACAGATAAAAGCAAATCCAAAGTTTCAAAGAAACAGATCCTACTATACTAACCCAATCCTCAAAAGGCTGGGCAGGCACCGATAATATATTTTCTGGTCCTTTGCATCATATATAAACCAATTACCATGAAATAGCCCTCAATCCAAATCTGCTCATCTCCTTTCCCTACATCCTCCTCGGGGGTCGTTTGGCTTACAATAAAACAAAGAAAAAACGGTGCAGAATCATATTGATGACTTGTACTCATCTTAAATATGCTGTGTATAGTGACATGGTCATTATCCCTCTTCCCTAGCGAATCAAACAATTCAAACAAGTGTCCGTAGACATTGAGAATGCAGTGTTTGATGTGCCGCGGTTGTCCTATGCACGTTATAGTAGCGTTGGTTGGTTGCCCCTCAAGAAGTGTTTTCCACTCCGCTCTCGGAGTGCATACTTTATACATGGCTTATTAATGCCTCCAATCCTATCTGGTTCCTCTCCAGGCCTACTCCAAGCACTCCCCCCCCCCCCC